>NW_026511509.1:0-64062 GCF_027579735.1 Bombina bombina
TAAGTGTGCATTTTGGCTAAAATGTTTTTGACAGAATTATCCATTACAGCCGTTAATTGTTGCATAGTAAGGAGTATTGGCGCGCTAGATGTACTAGGGGCCTCCTGAGTGGGCAAGACTCGTGTAGACGAAGGAGGGAATGATGCAGTACCATGCTTACTCCCCTCACTTGAGGAATCATCTTGGGCATCATTGTCATTGTCACATAAATCACATTTATTTAAATGAGAAGGAACTCTGGCTTCCCCACATTCAGAACACAGTCTATCTGGTAGTTCAGACATGTTAAACAGGCATAAACTTGATAACAAAGTACAAAAAACGTTTTAAAATAAAACCGTTACTGTCACTTTAAATTTTAAACTGAACACACTTTATTACTGCAATTGCGAAAAAATATGAAGGAATTGTTCAAAATTCACCAAAATTTCACCACAGTGTCTTAAAGCCTTAAAAGTATTGCACCCCAAATTTGGAAGCTTTAACCCTTAAAATAACAGAACCGGAGCCGTTCTTAACTTTAACCCCTTTACAGTCCCTGGTGTCTGCTTTGCTGAGACCCAACCAAGCCCAAAGGGGAATACGATACCAAATGACGCCTTCAGAAAGTCTTTTCTATGTATCAGAGCTCCTCACACATGCGACTGCATGTCATGCCTCTCAAAAACAAGTGCGCAACACCGGCGCGAAAATGAGGCTCTGCCTATGATTTGGGAAAGCCCCTAAAGAGAAAGGTGTCTAAAAAAGTGCCTGCCGATATAAACTTATCAAAATACCCAGATTAAATGATTCCTCAAGGCTAAATATGTGTTAATAATGAATCGATTTAGCCCAGAAAAAGTCTACAGTCTTAATAAGCCCTTGTGAAGCCCTTATTTACAATCTTAATAAACATGGCTTACCGGATCCCATAGGGAAAATGACAGCTTCCAGCATTACATCGTCTTGTTAGAATGTGTCATACCTCAAGCAGCAAGAGACTGCTCACTGTTACCCCAACTGAAGTTAATTTCTCTCAACAGTCCTGTGTGGAACAGCCATGGATTTTAGTAACGGTTGCTAAAATCATTTTCCTCATACAAACAGAAATCTTCATCTCTTTTCTGTTTCTGAGTAAATAGTACATACCAGCACTATTTTAAAATAACAAACTCTTGATTGAATAATAAAAACTACAGTTAAACACTAAAAAACTCTAAGCCATCTCCGTGGAGATGTTGCCTGTACAACGGCAAAGAGAATGACTGGGGTAGGCGGAGCCTAGGAGGGATCATGTGACCAGCTTTGCTGGGCTCTTTGCCATTTCCTGTTGGGGAGGAGAATATCCCACAAGTAAGGATGACGCCGTGGACCGGACACACCTATGTTGGAGAAAATAATGGGAAAAACAAAACAAATTCTAAATTTGACCCCCAAAATCACCCATGCTAAATAGTTTCTAAATTTTGTCCTGACTTTAGAAATACCCAATGTTTACATGTTCTTTGCAAATTATAGGTCAATAAGTACAAGTAGCACTTTGCTATTTCCAAACCATTTGTTTTCAAAATTAGCAATTACATTGGAACACTGATATCTGTCAGGAATCCCTGAATAACCCTTCACATACGTATGTATGTATGTATGTATGTATATACACACACACACATACACCACACACACACACACATATACCACACACACACACACACACATATACCACACACACACACCACACACACACACACACCACACACATATATACCACACACATATATACCACACACACACACATATATACCACACACACACACATATATACCACACACACACACATATATACCACACACACACACATATATACCACACACACACACATATATATACCACACACACACACACATACACATATACCACACACACACACATATATACCACACATACCACACACACACACATATATACCACACATACCACACACACACACATATATACCACACACACACACATATATACCACACACACACACATATATACCACACACACACACATATATACCACACACACACACATATATACCACACACACACACATATATACCACACACACACACATATATACCACACACACACACATATATACCACACACACACACATATATACCACACACACACACATATATACCACACACACACACATATATACCACACACACACACATATATACCACACACACACACATATATACCACACACACACACATATATACCACACACACACACATATATACCACACACACACACATATATACCACACACACACACATATATACCACACACACATATATACCACACACACATATATACCACACACACACATATACCACACACACACATATATATACCACACACACACACACATATATATACCACACACACACACACAGTGCATGGGCATTGGAGCAGTGAACAAGTGCGCATGGGCACGAAACGTGTCTGCATGGAGATCAGCTCTAACACCTGATTGTTGTCGTTGCTGCTGGCTCTTTTCGTTTGGATGTCTGTTATACTATCCGTTTTAAGGAATACAGTTTGATATTTTTTAAGTAAAGCTTTGCCTGGAGTTTCCTTTTCATTATATCCTTTCAGAGGGTGCTTTGAAATCCCAAATGGTATGAGCGCTATTCTTCGTTGTTTGATGTGTACATTTCATTGGGCCCGTGCTTGGCAGTTCCGCCCGGAGTAGCAGCCTATCCTAGGATTGAATCAAGGGGGTGTGTCCCCGCCCACGCTCTATCGTGTCGGTTCCCTGTTCTCGCACCGGACTTACAGGCGAGCGCATCTTACAGGGTTTCTGTGAAATTTTACATACACATTTGTTTTTTTTAGTAGACAACCCAAAGTATTGATCTAGGCCCATTTTGGTATAATTCATGCCACCATTTCACCGCCAAATGCAATCAATAAAAAATAAATAAATAGTTCACTTTTTCACAAACTTTAGGTTTCTCAATGAAATTATTTACAAACAGCTTGTGCAATTATGGCACAAATGGTTGTAAATGCTTCTCTGGGATTCCCTTTGTTCAGAAATACATATATGGCCACTAAATGCCGCTGCACACCACACTTATTATGCCCAGCAGTGAAGGGGTTAATTAGGTAGCTTTTAGGTTTAATTTTAGCTTTAGGTTAGAGATCAGCCTCCCACATCTACCCCCAAATCCCTCCCTGACCCCCCTCACAATTGTCACCGCCATCTTAAGTACTGGCAGAAAGTCTGCAAGTACTAACCTAAAAGGCATTTTTTCCCCCATAGTTAGTCTGCAGTGTTGGATACCCCCTAACCCCCAACCTCCTCTCTAATCCTCCCCCCTCTACCTAGTTGCCGCCATCTTGGGTACTGACAGACAGCTGCCAGTACCCAGTTTGTTAAAAAAAAATATGGCGGCAACTAGTTTGTTAAATAAAACCCCAATTTTCTGTAGTGTAGCTGCCCCCCTCCCAGATCCCTTGCCCAGCGTTGATTCCCCCCTCCCACCTCATACAATTTAATGGAAATGTGGCGCACACGCACTCTGGACTAACAGGATACAGAACATAACCATCGATGGGCGCCCACCCGCTATGGCTCCCACCAACGATCTGCACCATCGATGGCCGAAGCAGAGAGGGCCACAGAGTGGCCCTCTCTACATCTGTGAGTAAAAAAGGGTATTGCAGTGATGTCTCAATATCGAGGCATTACTGCAATACCCTGAAAGTGTCTGGATGCGATCACAATCGCTTCCAGCTCTTGAAACCCCAGAGGACGTGTCAGGCACGTCCTTGGTCATTAACTGACACTTTTTGTAGGACGTGCCCGACACGTCCTTGGTCGTTAAGGGGTAAAAAAGAACAGGACCCAGTACTGATCCCTGTGGGACTCCACTGATTATCTTTGTCCAATATGAGTATGATCCTTTTACTACTGCTGATTTGAACTCATCTTGTTTACACAAATATACTCATCAATATAAATCACTTCTAATTGGTCTATAGCTTCCTGGATAAGCCCTGCTTCGCTTTTTAAAGAGAGTGGACCAACATCAGCTTTAGGCCAGTCCTCTGGTACTATGCCCGAGGATAATGAGTCTTGAAAAATGAAGAGTAGAGGCTTGTCTAACAGTGCTAAGTTTCCGTAAAACCCTTGGGTGTATTCCATCTGGGCCTGGAGTTTTAATTACATTAAACGAACAGTACACCCAAAAAAATTCTCCCATTTAAATGGTTTCCAATGATCCATTTTACCTGCGGGAGTGTATTACATTGTTTACAAGTAGCTCCTTTACCCCTATTTTGTCCTTTGAAATAGCCGATTTAGCTTGTGGCTTCCCACCAGGATAGTTGAGTAATACAATTATTTTCTATTGTTCTCTTTGTGTATTGAGCTTTAGTTTTCCAGACAAATATAAGATAAGGAAGCATGTGTGTATACACAAAGTGATAACATAACGAGATATACCGGTATTACCTGAAGCTAAACCCATTGGTAATAGGCTATGGTTTAAAAGCACAAAACCATCTACTTCATATACACAAATAAACCTGAAAATTCAATTACAGGTAGCCCTCAGTTTACGCCGGGGTTAGGTTCCAGAAGGAATGGTTGTAAATTGAAACCGTTGTAAATTGAAACCCAGTTTATAATGTAAGACAATTGGAAGGGAGGGAGTTAGGTTCCAGGCCCCTCACAAAATTGGCATAAGTAACACATAATACATTATTTTTAAACTTTGAAATGAAGACTTTAAATGCTAAACAGCATTATAAACCTAATAAAATAATCACACAACACAGAATATATAATTAAACCAAGTTAAATGAACAAAAACATTTGCTAAACTGCATTATAAACCTAATAAAATAATCACACAACACAGATTTTACTTGCATTTTTCTGCAAACAGTTCTTTCTATGCATTCCAATCTGGACTGATTTAGAGACAGGAAGATCTTGTTCCTTTGCAAGCTGCTCAATAGCTCAGGTCTGGTTAAACTGATTAATTTCAGCTTGCTTGGCTTGCATATCTTTGCTGCAACACAAGCAGACAGCTCCACCTACTGGCTATTTTAATCAATGCACTGCTTATCAATGCTTTTCAATAGCAGTCACATGACTGGAAAAAAAAGTTTGTTATTCTGAAACGGTGCAAATTGAACCGTTGTAAAACGAGGGCCACCTGCATTATTCTGCAGCTGGTATAACAAGTCATTGAAAATATATTAATATAAAAACAATTTTACAGTGTACTGTACCTTTAATATTATCATTTTTTTTCCTGATATCCTCTAGCGATAACCCAGTTAACATAAGATAAGAAATGTTCCCCAGGGAAGCCTGACTTAAAACCTATTCTGTATCCCTGGGAAACTGTATTTAGGACCGAGGGAACTTGAACAGGTTGAAACCAAACCCCCTGCTTACCTGATGTGTTCCTTTTCTTCTGATGGAAAGAGTCCACAGCTGCATTCATTACTTTTGGGAATTAAGAACCTGGCCACCAGGAGGAGGCAAAGACACCCCCGCCAAAGGCTTAAATACTCCTCCCTCTCCCCTCATCCCCCAGTCATTCTGCAGAGGAACAAGGAACAGTAGAAAAAATATCAGGGTGAAAAGGTGCCAGAAGAACAAAAATTATGGGCCCCACAGAAAAATGTATAAGTTCCAGAGCTTCTGGTAAGGGGCAGATTGCGCATTTTTCTTCTTAAATGGAAAGAGTCCACAGCTGAATTTATTACTTTTGGGAAAAAAATACCCAAGCTATAGGACACAGAATGCCAAGACGGGAGGGTACAAATGGCGGCACACAGAGGGCACCAAGCCTGAACCTCTACCCAATAAAAAACCCTGCTTCGTCTGAAGCAAATTTATTTATTTATTTTTTTTTTTTTAAGGAAAAGCCCCAAGGACACCGACTCACAGCTAGTCCAGGAGCAAAGCTAGAGACCGCAAAACAGACTCGACTGAGCGAACAGTCCAGGAGACACAGTCGTTCAGACAGTCCAACCACTAATGAAGGGAACATCAGCCAAAACCACTAAGGGGACAAGGCAAAGCAGAACTGAGGAAACCGAAAGATCCCCTCCAAAAAAGAACACCTCCAATAGTGAGCCCAACTCAAAAAGACCTAAAGGGGCCAAAACAGGGAAAGGAGGCGACGTCTATACCAGCAAAACCCGGGATAAAACTGGGCACAGAGACAGAAAAGACTTCTCTCAAACATCCTGAAAGTACTGAATGCAACCAAAAAGGCAAAGTCCTCCCAGCGCCGGAACATAGAATACCAAAGTATTCAACCACAAAAAAAATTCTGTAATAAACCCAGTCGAAAACCCCAAGTTGGAGAACACAGAGTGCATAATAGGATGACACAGAGGGTACTTGCGAGGAAGAAGCAGTAAAGCAAGAAAAGACTGCAAAAGCAACCCACAGACAGAGGGCACGCTCCAGGCAAGCCGCCAGACCCACACACAGGTCTCTAAAAAGGGGAACACAAAACCTCAATCAAGGCCCTCCGAGAAGGAGAGTATACCTTCAGAGCGTGAAGGAAGAGACCCTCCTTTTTAAAAGCAATGGAGCAAGTTGAAAGGAAAAGCTATATCCTAGCAGACTAAGCTAACAGGATAGACCAAACAAAGCCCACACATTCAGAGGAGACTGCGACCTGAATGCAGCACTTTAGACCGCTAGGCCATCCTGACCTGCAGACCCCCACTCAGCTGGACCAACCCAGCCACAGGGATCCCTGACTGGGGAACAGAAGAATCCCGAAACTGGTACAGGAACGAGCTTAAGGCTAGCACAACCATCCCCACAGAGTACAGGTACAACCCGACTCCGAAAACAGGACCATAGACCTAAGGATCTAACAAAAAAAAAAAAAAAAAAAAAAAAAGAGCCAGCAAGACCCCAGGAGGAACCCATCCCTTTCCACCTCCCAACCAGGAGAAGCCCCAAGAAAGGACTCCATCGCCCTAGGGAGGAGAATACCCCCTAAAGAAAAGGGATGAGGCCAAAAGGGCAACAACTGTCCTCAAGGCCCGAAGCCACCAGCTAATGGGAAGATAAATGCCCAACACAAATGTCCTAGAAAAGGACCCCCCTCCCCCCAAGTAGCTTGCCAAGCAGAGACACAGCCAATCCAGAGGTTACACTGGCAAGCTGACCAAGGGAATGCAACCGTAAGGCACATCAGAAGTTGGACAACCAGCGCCAGCAGCTGGGTATGAACCAACAACTCGAGGCGAGAGTCGCAAAGCTAACCCTAGAGCACCTGGGCTGCTCTGTAGCAAAGAGTAATAAATACTCCGAAAACCTGGCCCTGAGATCTAAGATTCCAAAACAACCCAAGACAGGGTCAGGAAAAAGGCCAAGCAAAGCCTCAGCAACAGGAAGTCTCAGGAAGAAAAAACAGGTCCAGTTACCTAATAGCTCAGACAACCTTACCCTAGAGCTAAATACCCCAACTGGCCAAAAAGCCAGGCACAAGTGATATGAATGCATATCCAGAGAATCCGGTTAGTGAGAAGAACTTTAAAGCCCCGACCAAAGGAAGGAACCACTCCTAGCTAAAGTCCAACACTCCAAGGAGCAAGGCTAGAAGTCTTATGAAGAGACATCTCAAGGCCTCAGGACAACATAAGGGATACCTCGAGGTCAAAAAACCCTTCTAGCAGGGCTAGTCTTTCCCCATCACCTCAACAGCAGCAGAGGACACAGGGAAGAGAAAGGCGTTAAGACTTCCCAGCTTCGGGAAACCCCAAGCTAAGCAAAGTCCCCACAGGGATCAACCATCACCCAGAAATACAGATAACTAAAAGGAGATCCAACTCACCCGGAGACAATGGAAGGAGACCCAAAGGTCTCATCCCTCAGACAGTACATGTCAAGAGTAAGAGCTGTATCTAGATAAACTATAACTAGCATATGCGCACACCTGCAAGGTGCCAAGAGCTGCAACTGGTTTCAAACTAGCATGCAGAGGGTTTTCAGACAGCCTATTCTGTAAAAAGCTGTTGGATCAAGCCCACAAGGGCATTCCAGAGCCCTAAAACCGAAGGCCAAACCTCTCAAATTGAGGCAATGGGGTGCTAAGTCCTCCAACCCATGGAGGAGGAAACTACTAGGTTATGATAATATCAGATGTCAGAGTGACGCAGCGGAAAAACTCCCAGGACCTGTCATCTATGACTGAAGGCTATAAGGACTGAAAGAATCCTTCTCACCTTACGGGCCCACAGGTCCTCTCAAATGCTTAGTTGAACATAACCTGAGCACTCAGCGCTTCTACCGTAGCAGCCAAGCAGAACAGCGCCACGTGTCTGAACAGCCACAAGAACGAACAAACCCAAAAGGACCAGCCTGCACTTAGGGTCCTAACCGGCAAGCTGCATAAATTCTCCCTCATAGGGGAAAAAAAAAAGAAAACAGTCATTTTAACATAGGACTAACATGTCCAAAACAACTTCTGAATAAAAACAAAGAGTATCAATCCCAGAAGGTTCCCGAAGGAAACAAAACCAAATAAAAAGACAGCCTATCGGATACAAATAAAATATAAGGCAACCCGGAGGTTAGAGCCCAAAAAGGCACAGGCCTACCCACAGGACCAGCCAAACTGAGCCCTATCTTCCAAAAAAACTGGGAAAGATCTCAATCAAAATGACAATCAGGAGATTACCTCATCCCCACATGTCTAACGAGGTGCACCATTCAAATTAGACTGAAAATCCCTATACGGTCATTCAATAACTGAAAAACTGAGCAATACACAAAGGCATGCCATCCTGTAACAAAAGGCACAACACTCAGGAACAGTTACACCCGCAGGGAACTGTAGAGGCCCTCCCCAAAGCGGAAGACCCGGGACAGTAGGGCAAGAGCACATTCTCAAATAAACGTCTGGACTCTGCAGACTAACAATTTTATGTGGAAGCAAAAAACGTGCTGCAACCACTGTGGGGGGGGGGGGGGGAGAAACACATCACCCTGCATGGAGGAATCAGAAACTGGGTTACCCGCATGTGTAGAAGTATGAATTGGTAGGGAACTCTCCTCTCGGAGGACAGGACCACCAGAGGCGGATGGCTCAGTTGTCCCTTGATTCCCCGAGCCCGAGGAACAAGGAGCTGTCATATGGCCTACAGAACTAAAACTGGTTGAAATGCATCAACGAGGCCAATCCGGATTCGTCACCGGACACAGAATCTGAAATCAAAATAGTCTCAGTATCAGAATCCTTTGTAACTGAATCTGAAATTTAGTACAGTCTCAGCATCAGAATCCTCCATAACTGGATAGAGGCTATATAAATATGGACTAAAGTAGTAATACAAAAACAGCACCTGACACCCACAATGGCTAGGGCACTCACCACCTCCTATGACCAGACCCATGCAGACTAGAATATTTCCTTCGCCGCACAGTCGGAATGCGGAAATGGAAAACGTAACGTAACCACGCCCGATCACAAGGTGAACCGTACAGTCCAAAAAAAGCTTGCCCAACTAAAAGGCAGCGTCACCTCCAAAAGGTCTCAATGTTCCAAACCATGAGGCCCAAGAACATCACACAAAGCAGGCTGAATCACATAACAAACATGATTATAAACCCCCCTGTTCCATAACCCCCCTCAGGAGATATTAACACTTGATTTCAAGATACTAAGAGAGACTCACTGAGACCCTTATGTTAAGTTAGACCCGCAAGGTGGTAGCCTCTCGGGAAAACATTCACATTACAGTACATTCAGAAATTAAGTAAAATGAAACAATCTTACCGGAATCTACGCCGTGGAACAGGAACACGGCCTTTCAAGTGTGACGGATAGTAGCATTGCCTCCGCCATGGACTTGAGAGAAGAAAGCAGGCAGCGGCGCAACGTTCGACAACGCTGACCGAGGAGCTGTTAACCTGAGTTGGGATGGTTTTGCAGAAAGACTCTCCCTGCATCTGCGGAATTTAACTTTGATCCAAGCCCTCACTTAGACTGAAAGGACAACTTAAAAAAACTCATGTCCCATGACGGAGTCCTACCCTCCATAAGAGACAATTTTTTTAAAAACTCTGACACTTCTCTGCCAACCTCCTGGGACGAAAGGCAAAGAATGACCGGGGGATGAGTGGAGTGGGAGGAGTATTTAAGCCTTTGGCTGGGGTGTCTTTGCCTCCTCCTGGTGACCAGGTTCTTAATTTAAGGGAGAAAAGGGGGAAGACAGAAGCATTATTAGGGCACACTTACAGGTCGTAATACCGTGTTATATCATGGAGTGGAGTACAGTATGGAAAGAAGGGAATTAAATTTCAAAAGCCTTAGAAAAAGCAGATGCGAAACGCGCGTCAGGCGTTCACACTGCTTCTCTCCTCGTTTTAAAATCAGAAAATAGTTACTTTAATTGTTAGATGTTGGCCTTTATTGGCATTTAGTTTAATACTTACTACCGGGGTATTTTTTGCTTAGTGTTCTCTACCCTATATGGGAACTTAGTGGCGCTATTGACAATCCCTTAGAAGAAAAAAATAAGGAGGTTTGCCTTGCCACTATGAGACACGCAAATTATAGACTGATATATTATGGCTATGTAATGTCTATTTATTTCACCATCACTGGTCTTTAAATTGCTAGTAGTTGTATGTTCTCCATCCCCTGGGGGGACTTTGCGTCTCAAAGTTTATAGAAGACAGGGTGGATAAAAGTCTCTTTATCCTCACCTCACTCCTGTCACGGAGACTAGATATTACATACAGACCGGTAATATTATAATAGGTTCAGGTTCACTCTGAACCTATTTATGCCTAGCATCTCACCCTTTATAGTTCAAACATTTGACATATATGATTTTTCAGGTATTTTTCCTGATTGGAGAGACAGCCAATGGTGGCATGGTCCACAAACCTTTTTTTTTTTTTAATATTGTTATTAAACGTTATGTTTTATTTTAGTTAAATTTAATTCCCTTCTTTCCATACCGTACTCCACTCCATGATATAACACGGTATTATGACCTGTAAGTGTGCCCTAATAATGCTTCTGTCCTCCCCTTCTCTCCCTTAAATACTTTATTTTGGCATTAGGGACTACCCCCTCGCTATACATAGGTTAGTACCTGGGGGTCCCAACATTGTAATACCCCTCTTCCCACCTCCCCTATAGGTTATTAGGGACCCCCTTTTCTTTAATACAGGTTCTTAATTTCCCTAAAGTAATGAATGCAGCTGTGGACTATTTTCATTTAAAGGGACAGTCTACACCAGAATTTTTATTGTTTTAAAAAGATAGATAATCCCTTTATTACCCATTTCCCAGTTTTGCATAACCAACACAGTTATAATAATATACTTTTAACCTCTGTGATTATCTTGTATCTAAGCCTCTGTCAAAAGAGCTGAAAAAAGGGGCAGTTTGCAGACTTGCAGTCTAGCCAATCAGTGCCTGCTCCCAGATAACACTGTGCTCGTGCACGAGAAGTTATCTATATGAAATACGTGCACTAACACCCTCTAGTGGTGAAAAACTGTTAAAATGCAATCAGAAAGAGGTGGGCTTCAAGGTCTAAGAAATTAGCATATGAACCTCCTAGGTTAAGCTTTCAACTAAGAATACCAAGAGAACAAAGCAAAATTGGTGATAAAAGTAAATTGGAAAATTGTTTAAAATTACATGCTCTATCTGAATCATGAAAGTTTATTTTGGCCTAGACTGTCCCTTTAAGAAGAAAAATGCGCAATCTGCCCCTTACCAGAAGCTCTGGAACAGGGACTGACTTAGCAGTGGAAACAGGTTTCTTAGACTGCTTCACATTGTTGCACTTTGAATTAGGAGTCCCAGGAAAATCTGGAAGAACCTTTAAGAGGAGGATTTTTGGTTCCTAGACTGGCGAAAGGAACGAAGACCATTAGAAGCCCTTATCTTCCCATTAGAAGAAAAGCTTCTTTACCTCCAGTCACAGTAGAAATAATAGCATCCAAACCAGGCTGAAAAAGAATAACCATGTCAGCTGACCATGTATTCAACCATAAAGCCCTTCTGGTCCAAACTGCTAACACCATATTCTTGGCATTAATCTTAATATTGTCAACAATAGCATCACAAAAGCATTAGCTGACCTTAAAACTGTCAAAAGATTCTGAACCTCATCACCATTAGATACATCTAAAAACTGCTCCGATAAACTGTTACACCAAAGAGAAGAAGATGCACTTTGTTACACCAAAGAGAAGATTAGCTGATACTAATCACTGGCTTAAAGAAAAAAACCTGCTTCCTGAAAAACAGAATTTATGTTTACCTGATAAATTACTTTCTCCAACGGTGTGTCCGGTCCACGGCGTCATCCTTACTTGTGGGATATTCTCTTCCCCAACAGGAAATGGCAAAGAGCCCAGCAAAGCTGGTCACATGATCCCTCCTAGGCTCCGCCTACCCCAGTCATTCGACCGACGTTAAGGAGGAATATTTGCATAGGAGAAACCATATGATACCGTGGTGACTGTAGTTAAAGAAAATAAATTATCAGACCTGATTAAAAAACCAGGGCGGGCCGTGGACCGGACACACCGTTGGAGAAAGTAATTTATCAGGTAAACATAAATTCTGTTTTCTCCAACATAGGTGTGTCCGGTCCACGGCGTCATCCTTACTTGTGGGAACCAATACCAAAGCTTTAGGACACGGATGATGGGAGGGAGCAAATCAGGTCACCTAGATGGAAGGCACCACGGGCTTGCAAAACCTTTCTCCCAAAAATAGCCTCAGAAGAAGCAAAAGTATCAAACTTGTAAAATTTGGTAAAAGTGTGCAGTGAAGACCAAGTCGCTGCCCTACATATCTGATCAACAGAAGCCTCGTTCTTGAAGGCCCATGTGGAAGCCACAGCCCTAGTGGAATGAGCTGTGAGTCTTTCGGGAGGCTGCCGTCCGGCAGTCTCGTAAGCCAATCTGATGATGCTTTTAATCCAAAAAGAGAGAGAGGTAGAAGTTGCTTTTTGACCTCTCCTTTTACCGGAATAAACAACAAACAAGGAAGATGTTTGTCTAAAATCCTTTGTAGCATCTAAATAGAATTTTAGAGCGCGAACAACATCCAAATTGTGCAACAAACGTTCCTTCTTCGAAACTTGTTTCGGACACAGAGAAGGTACGATAATCTCCTGGTTAATGTTTTTGTTAGAAACAACTTTTGGAAGAAAACCAGGTTTAGTACGTAAAACCACCTTATCTGCATGGAACACCAGATAAGGAGGAGAACACTGCAGAGCAGATAATTCTGAAACTCTTCTAGCAGAAGAAATTGCAACCAAAAACAAAACTTTCCAAGATAATAACTTAATATCAACGGAATGTAAGGGTTCAAACGGAACCCCCTGAAGAACTGAAAGAACTAAGTTGAGACTCCAAGGAGGAGTCAAAGGTTTGTAAACAGGCTTGATTCTAACCAGAGCCTGAACAAAGGCTTGAACATCTGGCACAGCTGCCAGCTTTTTGTGAAGTAACACAGACAAGGCAGAAATCTGTCCCTTCAGGGAACTTGCAGATAATCCTTTTTCCAATCCTTCTTGAAGGAAGGATAGAATCTTAGGAATCTTAACCTTGTCCCAAGGGAATCCTTTAGATTCACACCAACAGATATATCTTTTCCAAATTTTGTGGTAAATCTTTCTAGTTACAGGCTTTCTGGCCTGAACAAGAGTATCGATAACAGAATCTGAGAACCCTCGCTTCGATAAGATCAAGCGTTCAATCTCCAAGCAGTCAGCTGGAGTGAGACCAGATTCGGATGTTCGAATGGACCTTGAACAAGAAGGTCTCGTCTCAAAGGTAGCTTCCATGGTGGAGCCGATGACATACTCACCAGATCTGCATACCAAGTCCTGCGTGGCCACGCAGGAGCTATCAAGATCACCGACGCCCTTTCCTGATTGATCCTGGCTACCAGCCTGGGGATGAGAGGAAACGGCGGGAATACATAAGCTAGTTTGAAGGTCCAAGGTGCTACTAGTGCATCCACTAGAGCCGCCTTGGGATCCCTGGATCTGGACCCGTAGCAAGGAACTTTGAAGTTCTGACGAGAGGCCATCAGATCCATGTCTGGAATGCCCCACAGTTGAGTGACTTGGGCAAAGATTTCCGGATGGAGTTCCCACTCCCCCGGATGCAATGTCAGACGAATCAGAAAATCCGCTTCCCAATTTTCCACTCCTGGGATGTGGATAGCAGACAGGTGGCAGGAGTGAGACTCCGCCCATAGAATGATTTTGGTCACTTCTTCCATCGCCAGGGAACTCCTTGTTCCCCCCTGATGGTTGATGTACGCAACAGTTGTCATGTTGTCTGATTGAAACCGTATGAACTTGGCCCTCGCTAGCTGAGGCCAAGCCTTGAGAGCATTGAATATCGCTCTCAGTTCCAGAATATTTATCGGTAGAAGAGATTCTTCCCGAGACCAAAGACCCTGAGCTTTCAGGGATCCCCAGACCGCGCCCCAGCCCATCAGACTGGCGTCGGTCGTGACAATGACCCACTCTGGTCTGCGGAAGGTCATCCCTTGTGACAGGTTGTCCAGGGACAGCCACCAACGGAGTGAGTCTCTGGTCCTCTGATTTACTTGTATCCTCGGAGACAAGTTTGTATAGTCCCCATTCCACTGACTGAGCATGCACAGTTGTAATGGTCTTAGATGAATGCGCGCAAAAGGAACTATGTCCATTGCCGCTACCATCAAACCTATCACTTCCATGCACTGCGCTATGGAAGGAAGAGGAACGGAATGAAGTATCCGACAAGAGTCTAGAAGTTTTGTTTTTCTGGCCTCTGTCAGAAAAATCCTCATTTCTAAGGAGTCTATTATTGTCCCCAAGAAGGGAACCCTTGTTGACGGAGATAGAGAACTCTTTTCCACGTTCACTTTCCATCCGTGAGATCTGAGAAAGGCCAGGACAATGTCCGTGTGAGCCTTTGCTTGAGGAAGGGACGACGCTTGAATCAGAATGTCGTCCAAGTAAGGTACTACAGCAATGCCCCTTGGTCTTAGCACAGCTAGAAGGGACCCTAGTACCTTTGTGAAAATCCTTGGAGCAGTGGCTAATCCGAAAGGAAGCGCCACAAACTGGTAATGCTTGTCCAGGAATGCGAACCTTAGGAACCGAAGATGTTCCTTGTGGATAGGAATATGTAGATACGCATCCTTTAAATCCACCGTGGTCATGAATTGACCTTCCTGGATGGAAGGAAGAATTGTTCGAATGGTTTCCATTTTGAACGATGGAACCTTGAGAAACTTGTTTAAGATCTTGAGATCTAAGATTGGTCTGAACGTTCCCTCTTTTTTGGGAACTATGAACAGATTGGAGTAGAACCCCATCCCTTGTTCTCCTAATGGAACAGGATGAATCACTCCCATTTGTAACAGGTCTTCTACACAACGTAAGAATGCCTGTCTTTTTATGTGGTCTGAAGACAACTGAGACCTGTGGAACCTCCCCCTTGGGGGAAGCCCCTTGAATTCCAGAAGATAACCTTGGGAGACTATTTCTAGCGCCCAAGGATCCAGAACATCTCTTGCCCAAGCCCGAGCGAAGAGAGAGAGTCTGCCCCCCACCAGATCCGGTCCCGGATCGGGGGCCAACATTTCATGCTGTATTGGTAGCAGTGGCAGGTTTCTTGGCCTGCTTTCCCTTGTTCCAGCCTTGCATTGGTCTCCAAGCTGGCTTGGCTTGAGAAGTATTACCCTCTTGCTTAGAGGACGTAGCACTTTGGGCTGGTCCGTTTCTACGAAAGGGACGAAAATTAGGTTTATTTTTGGCCTTGAAAGGCCGATCCTGAGGAAGGGCGTGGCCCTTACCCCCAGTGATATCAGAGATAATCTCTTTCAAGTCAGGGCCAAACAGCGTTTTCCCCTTGAAAGGAATGTTAAGTAGCTTGTTCTTGGAAGACGCATCAGCTGACCAAGATTTCAACCAAAGCGCTCTGCGCGCCACAATAGCAAACCCAGAATTCTTAGCCGCTAACCTAGCCAATTGCAAAGTGGTGTCTAGGGTGAAAGAATTAGCCAATTTGAGAGCATTGATTCTGTCCATAATCTCCTCATAAGGAGGAGAATCACTATCGACCCGCCTTTACCAGCTCATCGAACCAGAAACACGCGGCTGTAGCGACAGGGACAATGCATGAAATTGGTTGTAGAAGGTAACCCTGCTGAACAAACATCTTTTTAAGTAAACCTTCTAATTTTTTATCCATAGGATCTTTGAAAGCACAACTATCTTCTATGGGTATAGTGGTGCGTTTGTTTAAAGTGGAAACCGCTCCCTCGACCTTGGGGACTGTCTGCCATAAGTCCTTTCTGGGGTCGACCATAGGAAACAATTTTTTAAATATGGGGGGAGGGACGAAAGGAATACCGGGCCTTTCCCATTCTTTATTTACAATGTCCGCCACCCGCTTGGGTATAGGAAAAGCTTCTGGGAGCCCCGGGACCTCTAGGAACTTGTCCATTTTACATAGTTTCTCTGGGATGACCAACTTGTCACAATCATCCAGAGTGGATAATACCTCCTTAAGCAGAATGCGGAGATGTTCCAACTTAAATTTAAACGTAATCACATCAGGTTCAGCTTGTTGAGAAATGTTCCCTGAATCAGTAATTTCTCCCTCAGACAAAACCTCCCTGGCCCCATCAGACTGGTTTAGGGGCCCTTCAGAACCATTATTATCAGCGTCGTCATGCTCTTCAGTATCTAAAACAGAGCAGTCGCGCTTACGCTGATAAGTGTGCATTTTGGCTAAAATGTTTTTGACAGAATTATCCATTACAGCCGTTAATTGTTGCATAGTAAGGAGTATTGGCGCGCTAGATGTACTAGGGGCCTCCTGAGTGGGCAAGACTCGTGTAGACGAAGGAGGGAATGATGCAGTACCATGCTTACTCCCCTCACTTGAGGAATCATCTTGGGCATCATTGTCACATAAATCACATTTATTTAAATGAGAAGGAACTCTGGCTTCCCCACATTCAGAACACAGTCTATCTGGTAGTTCAGACATGTTAAACAGGCATAAACTTGATAACAAAGTACAAAAAACGTTTTAAAATAAAACCGTTACTGTCACTTTAAATTTTAAACTGAACACACTTTATTACTGCAATTGCGAAAAAATATGAAGGAATTGTTCAAAATTCACCAAAATTTCACCACAGTGTCTTAAAGCCTTAAAAGTATTGCACACCAAATTTGGAAGCTTTAACCCTTAAAACGGAACCGGAGCCATTTTTAACTTTAACCCCTTTACAGTCCCTGGTATCTGCTTTGCTGAGACCCAACCAAGCCCAAAGGGGAATACGATACCAAATGACGCCTTCAGAAAGTCTTTTCTATGTATCAGAGCTCCTCACACATGCGACTGCATGTCATGCCTCTCAAAAACAAGTGCGCAACACCGGCGCGAAAATGAGGCTCTGCCTATGATTTGGGAAAGCCCCTAAAGAGAAAGGTGTCTAAAAAAGTGCCTGCCGATATAATCTTATCAAAATACCCAGATTAAATGATTCCTCAAGGCTAAATATGTGTTAATAATGAATCGATTTAGCCCAGAAAAAGTCTACAGTCTTAATAAGCCCTTGTGAAGCCCTTATTTACAATCTTAATAAACATGGCTTACCGGATCCCATAGGGAAAATGACAGCTTCCAGCATTACATCGTCTTGTTAGAATGTGTCATACCTCAAGCAGCAAGAGACTGCTCACTGTTCCCCCAACTGAAGTTAATTCCTCTCAACAGTCCTGTGTGGAACAGCCATGGATTTTAGTAACGGTTGCTAAAATCATTTTCCTCATACAAACAGAAATCTTCATCTCTTTTCTGTTTCTGAGTAAATAGTACATACCAGCACTATTTTAAAATAACAAACTCTTGATTGAATAATAAAAACTACAGTTAAACACTAAAAAACTCTAAGCCATCTCCGTGGAGATGTTGCCTGTACAACGGCAAAGAGAATGACTGGGGTAGGCGGAGCCTAGGAGGGATCATGTGACCAGCTTTGCTGGGCTCTTTGCCATTTCCTGTTGGGGAAGAGAATATCCCACAAGTAAGGATGACGCCGTGGACCGGACACACCTATGTTGGAGAAAGACTCCATATTCCTATCTAGAGGGTCATTGAAAGAAGTTCTATCTTCAAGGGAATTGCAGTAGACTTAGCAGCATCCACCTTAGGAATAGCTTCCCAAAGCTTTTAGGATAGCTGCTGTAAAAGGAAGCATCTTCTAAAATGTATAATTAAAAGGAATACCAGTCTTAGACCACCTCTTTAGAAATTACTTAAGAGATAACATCAGGAACCGTACAGACCTCCAGTGGTTTAGCAGCAGGTTTGAAAATGAAATCCAATTGTTAACAAACTTCTCTGCAGACACCTTAAGATCTAGAACGACTAAAAGAACCTAAAAACGAAAAAAAACGAAAAGAGGATGAATCTATATCCTGAAACTAAATCCTGCTCATCTGAAAACCTCACCCTCAGAATATAAATCTGAGGAACCAGAATCTAAAACATTAAAGCTTAAAGGGAAACTGAACCCAAATTTTCTCTTTCGTGATTCAGATAGAACATTCAATTTTAAGCAACTTTCTAATTTACTCCTATTATTCATTCTCTTGGTATCTTTATTTTAAATGCAAGAATGTAAGTTTAGATGCCGGCCCATTTTTGGTTAACAACCTGGGTTGTTCTTGCTGATTGGTGGATAAATTCATCCACCAATAAAGAAGTGCTGTCCAGAGTACTGAACCAAAAAATAGCTTAGATGTCTTTTTCAAATAAAGATAGCAAGAGAACGAAGACAAATTTATAATAGGAGTAAATTAGAAAGTTGCATGCTCTGAATCACGAAAGAAAAAAATTGGGTTCAGTGTCTCTTTAACAGATCTAGTACTATTTAAACTAGATAAGCTAGAGGAAGGGTTAATAGAAACCACCCTTTCACACTTGCTTGGAGAAGGCATAACTGCCAACATATCAGAAACAGTTGAACATACAAAATCTTTACATTCTAGAGCAAAAATCTACTACTACTACTAATAAAGTACTCCTCTGTGAGGAACAAACAGAGGGAGACAGATACCTTTAGAAGCAAGTTAACTGGTCTGATTAGAATGCATAAAATTATCCATACAATAACTGAAAAGCTGAACAGGGGGCTACTGAAACAAGCTTGCAAAAAACACTTAACCTACAAAGTTCCAATGTAAACAAGTAAAAATTTAAATCACGCGAAAGTTAATGCGATTGTGTAATTTCAATGACGGGATCATGTCAGGGGAGAGCGCCTATGATGCTAGGCACCCCCTTCAATCCGCAAACCCATTTAGGAAGCACCTATGGCTTCAGTACAGCAAACAGCTAGGATGTTCCACGCCGTCCTAACAATGCTAAAGCCCAGCGCACTTAGGACGGCATGGAATGTCCAAACAGCGGGAAGGGTTTAATAAACGGAAGGAAAGTGTTCAGCGGATCTAGCATTTAAAGTAGTGGGGACAGTTTCAGTATGCTGCATTATGAATAACAGACTATGAACCACAGAGAAAAAAAAAAAAAAAAAAATTAGATCTGTGTGTTAAGCAAATAAAGAATCAGGTACTTTAGACAAGAAAATCCTAAGAAGTATCAATGGGCAAATAAATACAAAAACAAGGGACCTTTCAGTAAATACATAAAAAATATAACAGTTTTTGCAAGAAGTGAAAATCCTACCCCCTCCGTTGGCCAAGACAGACGAGTATACGGAGGAGCACTAAGCAGCAACCAGATAGCATGGTGGAAAATGAATAAAAACCTGTGTTGAAAGCGTAAATCGATATGCACTAACACGACACAGTTCGAAAGCCCGGAGGGGAAAAGAAGCACATAAACAACATTAAAAGCGCTAATAATCAGAGCCTATAAAGGGAAAAACACAAAAACTGATGAGCGCTAAAAAGCCATTATGAGGCAACAAAGACAACACAACCTAAGGTAGCCGCCACTAGAAAACAGACATGAGTAATGCCTTACACAAAAGGTAAAAAAAGCGCAAGTGAGGCAGACACATGCTTTAGTAACTCGTACGAAACAGACTATACAAAAAACAATGTGCCAAAAAAAAAAAAAGCCAACGCGCACTTAAAGACCCAACTCACTGCATCAACAAAAATAGACAAAAAAATAAGAGGTAATTGTAGCCCACAATAAATACCTATATAGAAAATTTGAAAAACAAAAACAAATTGCCTATATAAAAAATAGTCACCTGGCTTTGATGTACAAAACTATATGTACCTACCAATAGCCTATAGGCTATGTGTGTGTCAAAAAAACTAAAACATATTACTTACCTGGCAAGCACCCAAACTATTGGACTTACCATCTGCAGAAGACGACTGCTTCCAGTAGATAGCTGATCCAGTGCTGTACACGTAACAGCAAGTGGACCTGAATGTGTGGAGTATGACGACGATCCAACAGGAGGACGCTAAGGAACTGGTCTCCTCGACACCTGTGGTAGGGCCATTGACTAACTTCCACTGGGTGTTCTTGGAGTTTTGGGTAGTAACACAATAACTCCCCTCTATCTAAAAATAGCGGCTTACTGAGGGGAAAATAGGCCTCAAATCAGTCTGAGAACCCCTCTTACAGAAAAACATCAGAAGTACCACAATTCTCCCCCTTCCACCTGAGAAGGAAAATATAAGACTAGTTTACTAGTGGACGGGAGAGGAATTCCCAGGAGTAATGGCTTGAGGACTCTCACCATCTTCATGAAAGGTTCCCAAAATGTTCACGACTAAGGACTAGTTTCTATTGAGGTGGCAAAATATGGAAACAGTGGTAGCATAGAAATTCTCCATAGACTTTAATGGAGATTAAAAAACAAAAACAAAAAAAAACCAGTTTCCAAACTTTACCACCTCAATGGAAACTAGGTCTTCGTTATTTCAGAGCCGTTAAGATAATCTAGTGCCTTTTCAGGGGTTGTATCACTTGTCTCCTCTTGTCCCCGGGACAGATGTAAAGAATCCCTGCATTGATATAGCCTATTGTTGAGTAGAATGCTGCAGTCCAGTAAACTGCAGCATTGTTAAAGGGACAGTAAAAACAAAAGCTTTCTTTTGTGATACAGATAAGAGCATACAACTTTCCAATTTACATCCATTATTCTAGCTGGCTTTTTTCTCTTGGTTTAAACTTATATTCAATAAAGAATTGAACAAAAAGGATACTATAACAGCACTCCTGAGACTCTACAATAAATTTAGAAAACTGAAGGTCACGTAAATTAAAAAATGTAATCTTTATTAGAACGTGTTCAAAACAATGGGTAAGATTAAAACTAAAATGTTAGCAGATATTGGTTTCCGTTAAATAACTGATTAATAATGGGTTGGTGCGGATAGTCAGATTAATAAGAAATCCAATATAGGACACTGTTGGTATCTTATACTGTGGTTGCAAATATTATTACCACTATATGTTAATATAATCAGTTTATCAACTAAAATGATTGCACCAAAGGTCTTAGTGCTTGTTAAATTATGTAATTATTCCCGGGCTTCCCACCACTTGGATTACAATAACACCACTGATGTGAATTGTTCTTTTGGTAACAATTGTTGAAAAACTGCTAAATTATATGGTATAGTGTATTTCAACATCATTCATGTAAACATTTTCCACATATTTATAGATCTTAGATACATATTCAATATGGTGCTTATAGTATTATAACTTCATTCTGGAATTATGTCAACAGTTTCCAGAGCAGTAATTGCTGATAGCACCACTAATATCGATTGAACTTTAAATAAAACTGTTGAAAAACTTGCATACCGATTTATTTGTAGCTGGGAGTATCAATGTATACCTATCTTCCTTAATAGATTGTATAAGTGCTACTATGTAGTCCACTCAAGTATAATATACTCCTATTGCATCACGCTATTGCGCATAGTATTTGTTAACCAATATACTCATGGCTGTTAGCAGCTTAATACTCAATAATACGGATAAACATCCACTTAATAATTATAATATTAATTAATAATATATATGAAGATGTATGCCGCTACAGGATTGTAATTATATTTGTGTCAGGCTGGTATTATACTTAATATGTCTCAACAACAACCCCTGCTGGCTACTGGTGCACTGTTGTAGCGTGTCATGCCCCAAGTATTAATGAACAGGATGGTCAGACTAAAGCACCCAATTCACCCCACTAAACTGAAATAATATGTGACACATAATATGTGACACTATGTGACACATAGTGTTACTTACAAATATTGATATGTGTAATATATATATATATATATATATATATATATATATATATATATATATATATATATATATATATATATATATATATATAAAATGTCGTTTAGCTGACAGCTTACATGACACGCTACAACAGTTAACCAGTAGCCAGCAGGGGTTGTTGTTGAGACATATTAAGTATAATACCAGCCTGACACAAATATAATTACAATCCTGTAGCGGCATACATCTTAATATATATTACAAGTGGATGTTTATCCGTATTATTGAGTATTAAGCTGCCAACAGCCATGAGTATATTGGTTAACAAATACTATGTGCAATAGCGTGATGCAATAGGAGTATATTATACTTGAGTGGACTACATGGTAGCACTTATACAATCTATTAGAGAAGATAGGTATACATTGATACTCCCAGCTACAAATAAATCGGTATGCAAGTTTTTCAACACTTATTTAAAGTTCAATCGATATTAGTGGTGGGATCTATAAATAATGTGTGGAAAATAATAAAGTTTACAATAATGATGTTGAGATACACAATACCATATAATTTGGCAGTTTTTCAACAATTGTTACCAAAAGAACAACTCCTATCAGTAGTGTTATTGTAATCCAAGTAGTGGGAAGCCCGGGAATAATTACATAATTTAACAAGCATTAAGACCTTTGGTGCAATCATTTTAGTTGATAAACTGAATATTATATTAACCATATAGTGGTAATAATATTTGCAACCACACTATAAGATACCAACAGTGTCCTATATTGGATTTCTTATTCATCTGACTATCAGGACCAACCCATTATTAATCCGCTATTTAATTGAAACCAATATCTGCTAACATTTTAGTTTTAATCTTACCCATTGTTTTAAACACGTTCTAATAAAAATTCAATTTTTTAACTTACGTGACCGTCAGTTCTCTAATTAAATTTATTGTGGAGTGGTGCCATCAAATCTTTTTTGTTTCAAATATTTTTTCTCTTGGTATCAATTGTTGAAAAGTATACATCGTTTGGATCAGGAGCAGCAATGCAATTCTCCGATCTACTGATTGGAGGCTGCACATATATGGTTCTCATTGGCTCACCAGATGTGCTGAGCTAGCTCCCTGTAGTGAATTGTAGCGCTTCACCACGAATAAGAGAACTAAACAAATTTGATAATAGAAGTAAATTGTAAAGTTATTTAAAAACAAGGCTTGACAAACATGTTAAAAAAAAAAAAAAAAAAATCTGAGCCAGCCCATAAATTTATAAGCCAGAAACTTTTGTCCATCCTTATGATAGATAGAAGTGGAAGAACCCATGGGTATTTTGGGGACTCTGAACCAGGGCGTCAGGGCCTAGACACCAGTAGCTCCCTCGCACCCTGGCTTGTCAAGCCTCAGTTTAAAAAGAAAATGTATGCTTACCTGATAAATTTATTTCTTTGACACTATGAGTTCACGGATCATTTTAATTACTAATGGGATATTCACCTCCTGGTCAGCAGGAGGCGGCAAAGAGCACCACAGCAGAGCTGTTAAATAGCTCCTCCCATCCCTCCCACTCCAGTCATTCGACTGAAGTTAAGGAAAGAAAGGAAATATCAAGGTGCAGAGGTGTCTGAAGTTTATAATAACCAACAACCTGTCTATCAAGAACAGGGCGGGCTGTGGACTCATCGTGTCAAAAAAGAAATACATTTATCAGGTAAGCATACATTTTCTTTTCTCTTTTTTATGACATGATGAGTCCACGGATCATCTTAATTACTAATGGGATTCAATACCCAAGCTAGAGTACACAGATGATACGGGAGGGACAAGAGGGAACCTAAAAACGGAAGGCACCACTGCTTGAAGAACCTTTCTTCCAAAAGCGGTCTCAGCCGAGGCAAAAAAGTGTCATATTTGTAGAACTTTAAAAAAGTGTGAAGAGAGGACCAAGTTGCAGCCTTGCAAATCTGTTCCACATCCGCTTAATTTTTTAATGCCCATGAGGAAGCAACAGCCCTCGTGGAATGAGCCGTAACTGTCTCGGGAGACTGCTGTCCAGCAGTCTCATATGCAAAACGTATGATACTCTTCAGCCAAAAAGAAAGAAGTAGCCGTAGCTTTCTGTCCCTTACGTTTTCCTGAGAAAACCACAAAGAAGAAGACTGACGAAAGTCCTTAGTCGCCTGCAGGTAACACTTTAAAGCATGGACCACGTCCAAATTGTGCAGAAGTCGTTCTTTCTGAGAAGGATTAGGACACAAAGGAGGAACAACAATCTCCTGATTAATGTTCTGATAAGAAACAACCTTAGGAAGAAATCCTAATTTAGTACGTAAAACTATATTATCTGAAAGGAAAATAAGATAAGGAGACTCATACTACAATGACGGACCACGTCCAAATTATGTAACAGACGCTCCTTCTTAGAAGGGTTAGGACACAAGGAAGGAACAACAATTTCCTGATTAATATTCTTATTTGAAACAACCTTAGGAAGAAATCCAGGTTTGGTACACAAAACCACCTTATCGGAATGAAATATAAGAGAAGGCGAATCACATTGTAACGCTGAAAGCTCTGAAACTCTTCGAGAAGAAGAAATAGCAACAAGAAATAAAACTTTCCAAGATAACTTAATATCTAAGGAATGCATAGGCTCAAACGGAGCCCCTTGAAGAACTTTGAGAACTAAATTAAGACTCCATGGAGGAGTAACTGGTTTGAACACAGGCCTGATCCTGACCAAGGCCTGACAAAATGATTGTACATCTGGGACATCCGCCAGACGTTTGTGTAACAAAATAGATGAGGCTGAGATTTGACCCTTTAGGGAACTTGTCGATAAACCTGTCTCCAAACCTTCTTGGAGAAAAGACAATTCTAGGAATCCTAACTCTACTCCATGAGTAGCCCTTGGATTCACACCAATAGGAGATATTTACGCTAAATCTTATGGTAAATCCTTCTAGTTACAGGATTACGAGCCTGAATCATGGTCTCTATGACCGAGTCAGAAAACCCGCGCTTGGATAAAATTAAGCATTCAATCTCTAAGCAGTCAGCTTCAGAGAAACTAGATTTGGGTGAAGGAAGGGCCCCTGAATCAGAAGGTCCTTCCTCAACGGAAGTCTCCAAGGTGGCAGAGATGTCATCTCCACCAGAACTGCATACCAAATCCTGCGAGGCCAGACTGGTGCTATGAGGATCACCGAGGCCCTCTCCTGTTTGATTCGAGCAATTACTCGAGGAAGAAGAGCAAACGGAGGAAATAGGTATGCTAGACTGAAGGTCCAAGGGACCACCAGAGCATCTATCAGTTCCGCCTGGGGGTCCCTGGACCTCGACCCGTATCTTGGGAGCTTGGCATTCTGTTGAGATACCATGAGATCCAATTCCGGCTGACCACACTTGAAAATCAAGTTGGAGAACACTTCCGGATGGAGTTCCCACTCCCCCAGATGAAAAGTCTGTCTGCTCAAGAAATCCGCTTCCCAATTGTCCACCCCTGGGATGTGGATCACCGACAGACAGCAAGAGTGGGCTTCTGCCCACTGGATTATTTTGGTTACTTCGGTCATCGCTAAGGAACTCCTCGTTCCTCCCTGATGATTGATGTAAGCCACAGAAGTTATGTTGTCCGACTGGAAACTGATAAACCGGACCATGGCCAGGCCAGGAGAGCATTGAAAATCACTCTCAGTTCCAGAATGTTTATAGGAAGAACAGACTCTGACCGAGTCCAAACTCCCTGAGCTTTTAGGGAGCCCCAGACTAACCCCCACCCTAGAAGGCTGGCGTCTTGTCACAATCACCCAAGATGGTCTGCGATAGCAAGTTCCCTGGGAGATATGATCCAGAGACAACCACCATTGGAGAGAATCCCTCGTCTCCTGCCCCAGTAGTATTCGAGGAGACAAGTCTACATAATCTCCGTTCCATTGCCTGAGCATACTTAACTGCAGAGGTCTGAGATGGAAGCGAGCAAACGGGATGATGTCCATTGGTCGCCACCATCAGCCCGATTAACTCCATGCACTGAGCCACTGATGGCCGAGGAGTGGACTGAAGGACTAGACAAGTATTGATAATCTTTAATTTCCTGACTTCTGTCAGAAAAAGCATCATAGACAGGGAGTCTACCATGGTTCCTAAGAAAGTTACCATTGAATTTGGAACTAAAGAACTCTTTTCCAAAATTACCTTCCACCCGTGAGATCGTAGGAAGGACAACACCAAGTCCGTGTGGGATCTTGCTAGTTGAAAGGATGGCGCCTGGATTAGGTCGTCCTCCAGATAGGGTGCCACTGCAATTCCGCGTGATCGAAGCACCACCAACAGAGATCCCAGAACCTTTGTGAAAATTCTGGGGGCTGTGGCAAGACCAAAAGGAAGAGCCACAAACTGGAAGTGTTTGTCCAGAAAGGCAAACCTTAAGAACTTGTGATGATCCCTGTGAATAGGAACATGTAGGTATGCGTCCTTTAAATCCACGGTTGTCATAAATTGACCCTCTTGGATCAATGGGAGAATAGAACAAATAGTTTCCATCTTGAAGGACGGTACCCTGAGAAATTTGTTTAGATTCTTGAGGTCTAAAATTGGTCTGAAGGTTCCCTCTTTTTTGGGAATCACAAACAGATTGGAATAAAACCCCAGACCCTGTTCCTGAACTGGAATGGGAACAATCACTCCCAGGGTGGAGAGGTCTCCTACACAGTGCAAGAACGCCTCTCTCTTTGTCTGGTCTGCAGATAATCTTGAAAGTAGAAATCTACCTCTGGGAGAGAAACTTTTGAACTCTAGTTTGTATCCCTGAGACACTATTTCTATTGCCCAGGGATCCTGAACATCCCGAACCCAAGCTTGAACGAAGAAGGAAAGCCTGCCCCCTACCAGATCCGGCCCCGGATAGGGGGCATGCCCTTCATGCTGTCTTGGATTCACTAGCAGGCTTCTTGGATTGCTTTCCCTTATTCCAAGACTGGTTGGGTCTCAATGCAGGCTTAGATTGTACCAGCTTAGAAGAGGAAGAATTTCCCTTGAAATTTCGAAAGGAACAAAAATTACTCTGTCGTCCTTTTTATTTGTTTTTCTTATCTTGAGGGAGAGGATGACCCTTACCTCCCGTGATATCCTCCAGGTCAGGTCCAAACAAGGTCTTCCCCTTGTAAGGAATAGCTAGAAGCTTAACTTAGATGACACATCCGCTGACCAAGGTTTTAACTATAAGGCTTTGCGAGCTAGAATAGAGAAACTCGAAACCTTAGCTCTCAGCTTGATAACTTGAAGGGAAGCGTCTGAAATAAAGGCATTAGCTAGTTTAAGAGCGTTTATCCTATCTTGGATATCATCCAAAGAAGTTTCTGTCCTGAGGGCCTCAGACAGTGCATCAGACCAATACGCCGCCGCACTAGTGACGGTGGCAATACACACAGCTGGTTGCCATTGCAGACCCTGGTGTACATATATCTTCTTGAGTAAACCCTCTAACTTCTTATCCATAGGATCTTTGAAAGCACAACTATCCTCTATATGGGAATAGTAGTTCTCTTAGCTAAGGTGGAAAGGGCCCCTTCCACCTTAGGAACTGTTTGCCAAGCCTCTTTGATATAGTCGGCTATTGGAAATATCTTCTTAAAAATAGGAGAGGGAGAGAAAAAAAACAAACAAACAAACAAACAAAAAATAAACACACAAAAAAAACAAAACACACAAAACAACAAACAAACAAAAAGGTATGCTTAGTTTAGCAATGATCTCAGTAGCTCTTTGAGGAACTGGAAAGAACCTCGAAATATCTGTCCAGTTTACTAGACTTCTTAGGGACAACCACAACAGTGGAGTCACTGTCATCCAAGGTAACTAAAACCTCCTTGAGTAATAGACGAAGGTGTTCTTGTTTAAACCTGAAATATACCACCTCCAAGTCCGTCAGAGGTAATAGACTCTCTGAATCTGAGATTTCCCCTTCAGATGCTACGGCAGTACCCTCCTCTTGCAACAATTGCGTCAGAAACCTTGCTTACTGAATGTCTGACTTTCCTCTTACGTTTGCCCTGCAACATTGGAAAAGCAGACAAAGCATCAGAAATAGTAGAAGACATGAGAGAAGCTATGTCTTTTAAAGAAACCCCAGAAGGGACTATAGCGGAAGCGCAGGGCACTGCTTGTGAGGGCGGTAAAATTTGGGATGCTTGGAGAGAAAGCTGCGGCATATATTGACCTTCATCATTAGACTCTTGGAGAACATCCACCTTAGAAGAGATTGGCTCTGAAAAAATCTTTTCCCTATAATTCAAAGTCCTCTCAATACAGGAGGGGCAGAAAGTGATTGGTGGTTCCACATTGGCGTCAAAACATAAGGAGCAAGTGACATCTTGCAAGTCCCCTTGGTCCATGTTTGTTCACAATTGGCCAAATAGCAAATAAAAAAAAAAAATCTTAAAATTTATCTGCAAATATTAAATAGAAAAACCGTTACTGTCTCTTTAAATTCAAAACTGTTCCTTTTTTACTGCAAACTGCTCAGCTTAGCAAACAACGATTAAATAAAAAAATTACACCTCTGCACCTCAGCAACTCTGCTGAAGTGCTCCTACCTGACAGAAGATCAGCCAATTTCCCCTTTTATCAGCTCCAGACGATCTGTTTAGCACTGCTGAAAAGGAAATACCGTTTCTATACTAGAAACGCATGCCCCGTTTCACCATGCGACTCTAGCACAGACCGGACAAATCCTTCCTAATGTCGCTCTCTCAGAACTGAAGCGCAACTAAAGTGGCGCGCAAACAGGAAGGACCGCCCATCGTGGGCGTTAACTTATGCGAAAACTAACTACCCGCTCGTCATAGTTAGAAAACAGTGTGAAACCACCAGAGCCATAACGCCAGCCTTACTCCAGCCCCAGTGCCTGCTAAGTAACGCTGCCAAAAACATAATTTATGTAAGAACTTACCTGATAAATTCATTTCTTTCATATTAGCAAGAGTCCATGAGCTAGTGACGTATGGGATATACATTCCTACCAGGAGGGGCAAAGTTTCCCAAACCTCAAAATGCCTATAAATACACCCCTCACCACACCCACAAATCAGTTTAACGCATAGCCAAGAAGTGGGGTGATAAGACAAAAGTGCGAAAGCATAAAAAATAAGGAATTGGAATAATTGTGCTTTATACAAAAAAAAATCATAACCACCACAAAAAGGGTGGGCCTCATGGACTCTTGCTAATATGAAAGAAATGAATTTATCAGGTAAGTTCTTACATAAATTATGTTTTCTTTCATGTAATTGGCAAGAGTCCATGAGCTAGTGACGTATGGGATAATGACTACCCAAGATGTGGATCTTCCACGCAAGAGTCACTAGAGAGGGAGGGATAAAATAAAGACAGCCAATTCCGCTGAAAATAATCCACACCCAAAATAAAGTTTAAATCTTATAATGAAAAAAAATGAAATTATAAGCAGAAGAATCAAACTGAAACAGCTGCCTGAAGTACTTTTCTACCAAAAACTGCTTCAGAAGAAGATAACACATCAAAATGGTAGAATTTAGTAAAAGTATGCAAAGAAGACCAAGTTGCTGCTTTGCAAATCTGATCAACCGAAGCTTCATTCCTAAACGTCCAGGAAGTAGAAACTGACCTAGTAGAATGAGCTGTAATCCTTAGAGGCGGAGTTTGACCCGACTCGACATAAGCATGATGAATTAAAGATTTCAACCAAGATGCCAAAGAAATGGCAGAGGCCTTCTGACCTTTCCTAGAACCGGAAATTCTTAGTAGCTTCAACATAATATTTCAAAGCTCTAACTAGATCCAAAGAATGCAATGATCTCTCCTTAGAATTCTTAGGATTAGGACACAATGAAGGAACCACAATTTCTCTACTAATGTTGTTAGAATTCACAACCTTAGGTAAGAATTTAAAAGAAGTTCGCAACACCGCCTTATCCTGATGAAGAATCAGAAAAGGAGACTCACAAGAAAGAGCAGATAATTCAGAAACTCTTCTAGCAGAAGAGATGGCCAAAAGAAACAAAACTTTCCAAGAAAGTAATTTAATGTCCAGCGAATGCATAGGTTCAAACGGAGGAGCTTGAAGAGCCCCCAGAACCAAATTCAAACTCCAAGGAGGAGAAATTGACTTAATAACAGGTTTTATACGAACCAAAGCTTGTACAAAACAATGAATAACAGGAAGACTAGTAATCTTTCTGTGAAAAAGAACAGAAAGAGCAGAGATTTGTCCTTCAAGGAACTTGCAGACAAACCTTTATCCAAACCATCCTGAAGAAACTGTAAAATTCTAGGAATTCTAAAAGAATGCCAAGAAAAATGATGAGAAAAACACCAAGAAATGTAAACCTTCCAGACTCGAAAATATATCTTCCTAGATACAGATTTACGAGCCTGTAACATAGTATTAATCAGAGAGTCAGAGAAACCTCTATGACTGAGAATTAAGCGTTCAATCTCCATACCTTCAAATTTAAGGATTTGAGATCCTGATGGAAAAAAGGACCTTGTGATAGAAGGTCTGGTCTTAACGGAAGAGTCCACGGTTGGCAAGTGGCCATCCGGACAAGATCCGCATACCAAAACCTGTGAGGCCATGCTGGAGCCACCAGCAGAACAGACGAGCACCCCTTAGAATCTTGGAAATTACTCTTGGAAGAAGAACTAGAGGTGGAAAGATATAGGCAGGATGATACTTCCAAGGAAGTGACAATGCATCCACTGCCTCCGCCTGAGGATCCCTGGATCTGGACAGATACCTGGGAAGCTTCTTGTTTAGATGAGAAGCCATCAGATCTATTTCTGGAAGTCCCCACATTTGAACAATCTGAAGAAATATCTCTGGGTGAAGAGACCATTCGCCCGGATGTAACGTTTGGTGACCGAGATAATCCGCTTCCCAATTGTCTATACCTGGGATATGAACCGCAGAAATTAGACAGGAGCTGGATTCTGCCCAAACCAGAATTCGAGATACTTCTTTCATAGCCAGAGGACTGTGAGTCCCTCCTTGATGGTTGACATATGCCACAGTTGTGACATTGTCCGTCTGAAAACAAATGAACGACTCTCTCTTTAGAAGAGGCCATGACTGAAGAGCTCTGAAAATTGCACAGAGTTCAAAAAAATATTGATTGGTAATCTCACCTCCTGAGATTCCCAAACCCCTTGTGCTGTCAGAGACCCCCAAACAGCTCCCCAACCTGTCAGACTTGCATCTGTTGAAATCTCAGTCTAGGTTGGAAGAACAAAAGAAGCCCCCTGAATTAAACAATGGTGGTCTGTCCACCACGTCAGAAAGTGTCGAACAATCGGTTTTAAAGATATTGAGATATCTTTGTATAATCCCTGCACCACTGGTTCAGCATACAGAGCTGAAGAGGTTGCATGTGAAAACGAGCAAAGGGAACCGCGTCCAATGCAGCAGTCATAAGACCTAGAATTTCCATGCATAAGGCTACCGAAAGGAAAGATTGAGACTGAAGGTTTCGACAAGCTGAAACCAATTTCAGACGTCTCTTGTCCGTCAGAGACAGAGTCAAGGACACTGAATCTATCAGGAAACCTAAAAAAGGTTACCCTTGTCTGAGGAATCAACAAACTTTTTGGTAAATTGATCCTTCAACCATATTCTAGAAGAAACAACACTCATAAAAGACTGGAAAGGTTCTTTCTATTGAAAATGAGCAAAGGGAATTGAATCCAATGCCGAGGCCATAAGACCTAAAACTTCTATGCATATATAGCAACTGAAGGAAATAATAGAGACTAAAGGTACCGACAGACGGAACCCAATAGAATTATCCCTTGTCTGATAGAGACAAAGACAGTGAAACAAACTTTCTGGAAACCTAAAAAAGGTGACCCTTGTGTGAGGAAAAAAAGATCCTCTAACTATGTCCTGAAGAGCAAGTGAATCATATGAGATTCCGCATCCTCAGAAAATAATCTGAATGAAAACAGAAAAATGAAAATATGCATTTATTGTATCTAATGAAAACAAATAATGCTATCAATGACCATAAAAAGTAAAAAATGTTTGAATAAAACTCCAAACCCGGTTCCTAAAAAAGCAACTGGAAGAAATACCCCAGATGATTCCAGGTCTGAGCAGCGCTTGAACCCCATGGGTGCCTAGCCATGCTTCAACAGTACCCAAAATATATAGGACAGAAACACACTTAAAGAAAGTGTTAGCCTTACTGGAATAAAATCAAAGAAAATTTGGACAAAATAGAACCAAATAAATTTCAAAGAAGTCTTAACCTGCCCTTTATCAGCCAAGCTGGAATACGGCACGTACATCGCAAAATTAGGGAGCGGATTTCGAACCCCAATTACAAACATGTTACTTGGGAAAGAACTCAGGAATTCGTTCCTTAATAAGAACAACTAAACTAGTACAAGCTTAAAGTTTTAGTCTTAGAACTCAATCTTGAAGCCCAGAGTAACAGTTAAGAATTGAATCCAATTATAAAACAAATAATTGATTATCTTAGAACAAAATTCTTCTAGCTAAAATAGCTAAAGACATAGATTAACCCTCATTTGCGAAAATATTCAATAAAATGAAGACACAAATGAAATTATTAGCATGATAGTCCAGTTTAAAGGACCAGTCAATACAGTGGACTTGCATAATCAATAAATGCAAAACAACAAGACAAATGCAACAGCACCTAGTCTAGTAAATGTTGTCCTTTAACAATGCTAAAATAAATCATAATCTGATACTTGATCCTAAAGTAAACAGAAAAAATGAAGCAATTGCAATATCCAAATAAATCACAGGACCAAGAAAAGTATCCTGAAACTAAATAATTTTCCATAAATAAGATACAACTATCTAAAGGAAAATAAATACTATTTTGCTATAGAAAAAATAGCATAATTAGTAGAAGTAGAGATAGCCCCAATAAATTGGAGAACCCTCCAAATTGAGTTTAACTGCTGGCAAAGAATATAGTTTAAAACCTTTAAAAAAGGAATAAAAGAAAATTCTCAGCCTATTCCATTCCCTAGAATAGGGAATTGGAAAGAAAACCTCTGAAAACACAGAAGAAATAAATAGGCAGAAATAGTGTCAGCTAGTCTTAAAGAACTAGTTACCTTAATATCCAAAATAATCAACACCTCTTCAACAAAGAACAAATGTACTTTAATGATAGAAAAATAATAAAAAAGTAGGATTTGTTAGTGTCAATATCTGATGAAGAAAATTTCTGAAAGAGAAAAAACCATCATCAGAGAAGGATAAAACAGTATGTTGTTGGTCATTTGAAACTTCAATAAATAAAAAAAGAAGTGAAAAAGAACTAAAAATTTTATTAGAAGGCACGAAGTCAGACAAAGCCTTTAAAATAGAATCAGAAAATATTTCTTATAAATCTTCTAAATATTTCTTGTACATAAAATGTAAGAATGGAAATATATAAAGCATAAACACTAATGGATTCTGCATGTAAAAGTATATCATAATACCTTATTACAAACCATAGCTAAAGATAAACATTTATAACATTTAAAATAAATGAACTTAGCTTTGGTAGAACTGAAACTCAGTTAAGCGTTTTTCCAGAAGTGGCTTCTGATTCAGGGACAATCTGAGACATCTTGCAATATGTAATAGAAAAAAAAAACATATAAAGCAAAAAAGATCATATTCCTTAAATGACAGTTTCAGGAATGGGAAAAAAATGACAATGAACAAGCTTCTAGCAACCAGAAGCAATAAATAATGAGACTTTTTTTTTAGCGCCAAAAAGCCGCCCACATTATTTGGCGCCAAAAAATCCGGTAACGCCGACATTTTTTGGTGCAAAAACGTCAAAAAAAGAACGCAACTTCCGGCGACACGTATGACGCCGGAAATGACAAAAAAAAATTTTTGCGCCAAGAAAGTCCGCGCCAAGAATGACGCAATAAAATGAAGCATTTTCAGCCCCCGCAAGCCTAACAGCCCACAGGAAAAAAAAAACAGAATTTATGTTTACCTGATAAATTACTTTCTCCAACGGTGTGTCCGGTCCACGGCGTCATCCTTACTTGTGGGATATTCTCTTCCCCAACAGGAAATGGCAAAGAGCCCAGCAAAGCTGGTCACATGATCCCTCCTAGGCTCCGCCTACCCCAGTCATTCGACCGACGTTAAGGAGGAATATTTGCATAGGAGAAACCATATGATACCGTGGTGACTGTAGTTAAAGAAAATAAATTATCAGACCTGATTAAAAAAACCAGGGCGGGCCGTGGACCGGACACACCGTTGGAGAAAGTAATTTATCAGGTAAACATAAATTCTGTTTTCTCCAACATAGGTGTGTCCGGTCCACGGCGTCATCCTTACTTGTGGGAACCAATACCAAAGCTTTAGGACACGGATGAAGGGAGGGAGCAAATCAGGTCACCTAAATGGAAGGCACCACGGCTTGCAAAACCTTTCTCCCAAAAATAGCCGCAGAAGAAGCAAAAGTATCAAACTTGTAAAATTTGGTAAAAGTGTGCAGTGAAGACCAAGTCGCTGCCCTACATATCTGATCAACAGAAGCCTCGTTCTTGAAGGCCCATGTGGAAGCCACAGCCCTAGTGGAAGGAGCTGTGATCCTTTCAGGAGGCTGCCGTCCGGCAGTCTCGTAAGCCAATCTGATGATGCTTTTAATCCAAAAGGAGAGAGAGGTAGAAGTTGCTTTTTGACCTCTCCTTTTACCAGAATAAACAACAAACAAGGAAGATGTTTGTCTAAAATCCTTTGTAGCATCTAAATAGAATTTTAGAGCGCGAACAACATCCAAATTGTGCAACAAACGTTCCTTCTTCGAAACTGGTTTCGGACACAGAGAAGGCACGACTATCTCCTGGTTAATGTTTTTGTTAGAAACAACTTTTGGAAGAAAACCAGGTTAGTACGTAAAACCACCATATCTGCATGGAACACCAGATAAGGAGGAGAACACTGCAGAGCAGATAATTCTGAAACTCTTCTAGCAGAAGAAATTGCAACCAAAAACAAAACTTTCCAAGATAATAACTTAATATCATCGGAATGTAAGGGTTCAAACGGAACCCCCTGAAGAACTGAAAGAACTAAGTTGAGACTCCAAGGAGGAGTCAAAGGTTTGTAAACAGGCTTGATTCTAACCAGAGCCTGAACAAAGGCTTGAACATCTGGCACAGCTGCCAGCTTTTTGTGAAGTAACACAGACAAGGCAGAAATCTGTCCCATCAAGGAACTTGCAGATAATCCTTTTTCCAATCCTTCTCGAAGGAAGGATAGACTCTTAGGAATCTTAACCTTGTCCCAAGGGAATCCTTTAGATTCACACCAACAGATATATTTTTTCCAAATTTTGTGGTAAATTTTTCTAGTTACAGGCTTTCTGGCCTGAACAAGAGTATCAATAACAGAATCTGAGAACCCTCGCTTTGATAAGATCAAGCGTTCAATCTCCAAGCAGTCAGCTGGAGTGGGACCAGATTCGGATGTTCGAACGGACCTTGAACAAGAAGGTCTCGTCTCAAAAGGTAGCTTCCATGGTGGAGCCGATGACATATTCACCAGATCTGCATACCAAGTCCTGCGTGGCCACGCAGGAGCTATCAAGATCACCGACGCCCTCTCCTGATTGATCCTGGCTACCAGCCTGGGGATGAGAGGAAACGGCGGGAATACATAGGCTAGTTTGAAGGTCCAAGGTGCTACTAGTGCATCTACTAGAGTCGCCTTGGGATCCCTGGATCTGGACCCGTAGCAAGGAACCTTGAAGTTCTGACGAGAGGCCATCAGATCCATGTCTGAAATGCCCCACAGTTGAGTGATTTGGGCAAAGATTTCCGGATGGAGTCCCCACTCCCCCGGATGCAATGTCTGACGACTCAGAAAATCCGCTTCCCAATTTTCCACTCCTGGGATGTGGATTGCAGACAGGTGGCAGGAGCGAGTCTCCGCCCATTGAATGATTCTGTTCACTTCTTCCATCGCCAGGGAACTCCTTGTTCCCCCCTGATGGTTGATGTACGCAACAGTCGTCATGTTGTCTGATTGAAACTGTATGAACTTGGCCCTCGCTAGCTGAGGCCAAGCCTTGAGAGCATTGAATATCGCTCTCAGTTCCAGAATATTTATCGGTAGAAGAGATTCTTCCCGAGACCAAAGACCCTGAGCTTTCAGGGATCCCCAGACCGCGCCCCAGCCCATCAGACTGGCGTCGGTCGTGACAATGACCCACTCTGGTCTGCGGGAGGTCACCCCTTGTGACAGGTTGTCCAGGGACAGCCACCAACGGAGTGAGTCTCTGGTCCTCTGATTTACTTGTATCTTCGGAGACAAGTCTGTATAGTCCCCATTCCACTGACTGAGCATACACAGTTGTAATGGTCTTAGATGAATGCGCGCAAAAGGAACTATGTCCATTGCCGCTACCATCAAACCTATCACTTCCATGCACTATGGAAGGAAGGGGAACGGAATGAAGTATCCGACAAGAGTTTAGAAGTTTTGTTTTTCTGGTCTCTGTCAGAAAAATCCTCATTTCTAAGGAGTCTATTATTGTTCCCAAGAAGGGAACTCTTGTCGACGGAGATAGAGAACTCTTTTCCACGTTCACTTTCCATCCGTGAGATCTGAGAAAGGCCAGGACTATGTCCGTGTGAGCCTTTGCTTGAGGAAGGGACGACGCTTGAATCAGAATGTCGTCCAAGTAAGGTACTACAGCAATGCCCCTTGGTCTTAGCACCGCCAGAAGGGAACCTAGTACCTTTGAGAAAATCCTTGGAGCAGTGGCTAATCCGAAAGGAAGCGCCACGAACTGGTAATGCTTGTCCAGGAATGCGAACCTTAGGAACCGATGATGTTCCTTGTGGACAGGAATATGGAGATACGCATCCTTTAAATCCACCGTGGTCAAGAATTGACCTTCCTGGATGGAAGGATTGTTCGAATGGTTTCCATTTTGGACGATGGAACCTTGAGAAACTTGTTTAAGATCTTGAGATCTAAGATTGGTCTGAACGTTCCCTCTTTTTTGGGAACTACGAACAGATTGGAGTAGAACCCCATCCCTCGTTCTCTTAATGGAACAGGATGAATCACTTCCAGAAGATAACCTTGGGAGACTATTTCTAGCGCCCAAGGATCCAGAACATCTCTTGCCCAAGCCTGAGTGAAGAGAGAGAGTCTGCCCCCCACCAAATCCGGTCCCGGATCGGGGGCCCGCATCTCATGCTGTCTTGGGAGCAGTGGCAGGTTTCTTGGCCTGCTTTCCTTTGTTCCAGCCTTGCATAGGTCTCCAGGCTGGATTGGCTTGGCTTGAGAAGTATTACCCTCCTGCTTAGAGGACGTAGCACTTGGGGCTGGTCCGTTTCTGCGAAAGGGACGAAAATTAGGTTTATTTTTGGCCTTGAAAGACCTATCCTGAGGAAGGGCGTGGCCCTTGCCCCCAGTGATATCAGAGATAATCTCTTTCAAGTCAGGGCCAAACAGTGTTTTCCCCTTGAAAGGAATGTCAAGCAATTTGTTCTTGGAAGACGCATCCGCTGACCAAGATTTTAACCAAAGCGCTCTGCGCGCCACAATAGCAAACCCAGAATTTTTCGCCGCTAACCTAGCCAATTGCAAGGTGGCGTCTAGGGTGAAAGAATTAGCCAATTTAAGAGCACGAATTCTGTCCATAATCTCCTCATAAGAAGAAGAATTACTAATAATCGCCTTTTCTAGTTCATCGAACCAGAAACACGCGGCTGTAGTGACAGGGACAATGCATGCAATTGGTTGTAGAAGGTAACCTTGCTGAACAAACATCTTTTTTAGCAAACCTTCTAATTTTTTATCCATAGGATCTTGGAAAGCACAACTATCTTCTATGGGTATAGTGGCGCGCTTGTTTAGAGTAGAAACCGCCCCCTCGACCTTGGGGACTGTCTGCCATAAGTCCTTTCTGGGGTCGACTATAGGAAACAATTTTTTAAATATGGGGGGGAGGTACGAAAGGTATACCGGGCCTGTCCCATTCTTTATTAACAATGTACGCCACCCGCTTGGATATAGGAAAAGCTTCGGGGGGCCCCGGGGCCTCTAGGAACTTGTCCATTTTACATAGTGTTTCTGGAATGACCAGATAATCACAATCATCCAAATTGGATAACACCTCCTTAAGCAGAGCGCGGAGATGTTCCAACTTAAATTTAAAAGTAATCACATCAGGTTCAGCTTGTTGAGAAATTTTCCCTGAATCTGAAATTTCTCCCTCAGACAAAACCTCCCTGGCCCCCTCAGACTGGTGTAGGGGCCCTTCAGAAACAATATCATCAGCGTCCTCATGCTCTTCAGTATTTTCTAAAACAGAGCAGTCGCGCTTTCGCTGATAAGTGGGCATATTGGCTAAAATGTTTTTGATAGAATTATCCATTACAGCCGTTAATTGTTGCATAGTAAGGAGTATTGGCGCGCTAGATGTACTAGGGGCCTCCTGTATGGGCAAGACTGGTGTAGACGAAGGAGGGGATGATGCAGTACCATGCTTACTCCCCTCACTTGAGGAATCATCTTGGGCATCATTTTTACTAAATTTTTTATGACATAAATCACATCTATTTAAATGAGAAGGAACCTTGGCTTCCCCACAGTCAGAACACAATCTATCTGGTAGTTCAGACATGTTAAACAGGCATAAACTTGATAACAAAGCACAAAAAACGTTTTAAAATAAAACCGTTACTGTCACTTTAAATTTTAAACTGAACACACTTTATTACTGCAATTGCGAAAAAGTATGAAGGAATTGTTCAAAATTCACCAAAATTTCACCACAGTGTCTTAAAGCCTTAAAAGTATTGCACACCAAATTTGGAAGCTTTAACCCTTAAAATAACGGAACCGGAGCCGTTTTTATATTTAACCCCTTTACAGTCCCTGGAATCTGCTTTGCTGAGACCCAACCAAGCCCAAAGGGGAATACGATACCAAATGATGCCTTCAGAAAGACTTTTCTATGTATCAGAGCTCCACACACATGCAGCTGCATGCCATGCTGTTCTCAAAAACAAGTGCGCCATACCGGCGCGAAAATGAGGCTCTGACTATGATTAGGGAAAGCCCCTATAGAATAAAGTGTCTAAAACAGTGCCTGCCGATATTATTTTACAAAAAATACCCAGATTAAATGATTCCTCAAGGCTAAATATGTGTAAATATGATCGATTTAGCCCAGAAAATGTCTACAGTCTTAATAAACCCTTGTGAAGCCCTTATTTACTGTCTGAATAAAAATGGCTTACCGGATCCCATAGGGAAAATGACAGCTTCCAGCATTACATCGTCTTGTTAGAATGTGTCATACCTCAAGCAGCAAAAGACTGCTCACTGTTCCCCCAACTGAAGTTAATTCCTCTCAACAGTCCTGTGTGGAACAGCCATGGATTTTAGTAACGGTTGCTAAAATCATTTTCCTCATACAAACAGAAATCTTCATCTCTTTTCTGTTTCAGAGTAAATAGTACATACCAGCACTATTTTAAAATAACAAACTCTTGATTGAATAATAAAAACTACAGTTAAACACTAAAAAACTCTAAGCCATCTCCGTGGAGATGTTGCCTGTACAACGGCAAAGAGAATGACTGGGGTAGGCGGAGCCTAGGAGGGATCATGTGACCAGCTTTGCTGGGCTCTTTGCCATTTCCTGTTGGGGAAGAGAATATCCCACAAGTAAGGATGACGCCGTGGACCGGACACACCTATGTTGGAGAAAAATGATTTATTCATATGCATTAATCCCAAATATGAAACTGATTGTCTGAAATAAGGAACGTTGAACATCCTTAATCAAGGCAAATAAATGTTTAAACACATATATTTAGAACTTTATATAAAAGTGCCCAACCATAGCTTAGAGTGTCACAGAAAATAAGACTTACTTACCCCAGGACACTCATCTACATGTAGTAGAAAGCCAAACCAGTACTGAAACGAGAATCAGTAGAGGTAATGGTATATATAAGAGTATATCGTCGATCTGAAAAGGGAGGTAAGAGATGAATCTCTACGACCGATAACAGAGAACCTATGAAATAGACCCCGTAGAAGGAGATCATTGAATTCAAATAGGCAATACTCTCTTCACATCCCTCTGACATTCACTGCACGCCGAGAGGAAAACCGGGCTCCAACCTGCTGCGGAGCGCATATCAACGAAGAATCTAGCACAAACTTACTTCACCACCTCCACAGAAGGCAAAGTTTGTAAAACTGATTTGTGGGTGTGGTGAGGGGTGTATTTATAGGCATTTTGAGGTTTGGGAAACTTTGCCCCTCCTGGTAGGAATGTATATCCCATACGTCACTAGCTCATGGACTCTTGCTAATTACATGAAAGAAATACTCTCCATCCAGGAAAGATTGTAATGTCCCTAACATAAAGAGCCACCTTCCCTTCAGTGCCCCTTATTTTCAGAGTGTGCTTACTTTTTTCTGAGTCTCCTTACTGATTCAATGTGCCCCAGAAAATTAAAGTAGCACTTACCTTAGCTTCTGCCTGGCAGCTCTCAGGCTTGAGAGGTCCTCTCCCTTACATCGACTTGAGGAGGATAAAATGCTGAGTAAATGTTCACCTCAGACTGAAGGATATAAGGCAGCAAAAAAACATTGGAGGCACAGTGAGAATTATGTCCCACAAGTTCCCATTGCTCTAAAGCCACCAATGCTCTACTGAAGAGACTGATATGGACTACACCCTAGAACAAAGCAGCACAATCTTGCACTACTTTAAAAATAATAAACTATGGATTGAAGAATCTATACTAACACCTCACTTTACCACTTCCTATCACTAACGTAGGTAAAGAGAATGACTGGAGTGGGAGGGAAGGGAGGAGCTATTTAACAGCTCTGCTGTGGTGCTCTTTGCCGCCTCCTGCTAACCAGGTGGTGAATATCCCATTAGTAATTAAGATGATCCGTGGACTCATTGTGTCATAAAAAAGAAATTATATGCTCTCTATCTAAATCATAAGATGAATATTTCAGAACACTCTCTGGCTGTCTAAAAAAAAAAAAAAGGAGGCAAAATAACATGTATATTGTATTGTTTTTACTGAGGATTACATTCACTTTTATGGTTGTAATAAAAAGGAACAATAAACCCTACTTTTTTTTATCAGTTTCTTTTATTGTTTGGTATTACAAAAATGTACAATTTTTTTTCTCTTTTTTATTCTTAATTCACTGAGCAATCTATTCCACAACAAACATGTCCTTCAACATACAGGCATTTTTCTTCAAAATAATATGCAACACATTGCAGTACTATTAACTTGAAGCTCTCTCCTAGCTTAATGAAAAAATATACCTGAATTTTTATCATGTAAAAATATTGCTCATGTATTTCCCTTTCAAAGAGATGTGAAATGCATATGAATACATTTAAGTTTTGAATAGAAGCATTTTTGCAAGACAAATGCATTAACTTTTCTAGAAGCATTTTTCCTATAACTGTGTTAGAGGTGGCTTTTTACTGTGTATATGGGTGCACATGAAGCCTATGAACATAAGCTCCATTCGTCCACATTGAAACACCATGCCTGCATGTGTACAGCAAAATCACTTCTATTCAAAACTAGATTTCCCTTTAAGTATTGTACAAAGTGAGTGGTTATTGTCTCAGTAAAACAGCAAATTAAAACACAGACATAATAGCAAACATAACCAAAATAAAGTAAGAGTTACCTTTGCTCTATAAATGTATCCAAGAATGACCACAACCACTTCAGTCACCAACACGAGGAGCAGGATAATAACAAACTGAAAAAAAGGTTAATTATAGCTCAAACTTAAATCAATATTAATTAGCACAAAAATTAAATAAAAAATTATATATATATATATATATATTTTAAAAAAAACATTTAGTAATTTTTCATGAATAATAAGTAACACCATTTTTACTATTTCTATGATGCCTATCTAACTCATAAAAAATATAGATAAAAATAAGAGCATGTGACATTTATAGCGGTTCCAGATAACATTTTTGAAGTCTACAAAGACTAGATTTGGTGGCTGAAAGCAACTGCTTATTTGAAGTGGTTATGCAGTAATCCTGGCTGTAGACAACTAATTTCTTGCTAAAAAGCACAAGAAGGCTGCCGGCTATGCATGGCAGTGAGCAAAGAACAAGGTAAATTCTGATTTTCATCAGAGCAAAGAAAAGCAGAAAGTTTGAAGAAAACAAATGGGTGAAGGAGCAGTACTTACTGTTGCCAGTCCACAGCGGCTTTCCCTTATGGTGGCACAGCAGCCAATTAAACCAATGATAAACAAGAGAGCCCCTGCTGCTATAATTATAACCCCAGGGATCAAGGTATATACATCCTGAAAGAAGTGTTCATAATCATCATATGTGATAAACACATAGGCTCCTACATAGCACAAGATCCCAGCTGCAGCCTGTGGAAGAGAGAAGAAGAAGTTAGGATAGCAGATAAAGTACATAAATTTGAATTTGTATAAAATCAAGATGACTTTTTACCTATTTTAAAAAAACAAAAACATTAGAGCAATTTTAGATTGTGTGCTACATTTTAATGAGTTCCTATCTCCTACCTCATGAACTCAACCAACACTGTTTCCCTAGTCTCTTCACCTGACTGATGTCATCTTTTACACATCACATACCTGCCAGCTAAAAGAATCAGGCACAGCCAGGAGAGATGTTTTGATGCATTAGTTTGAAAGAAGCTTCCCTAGGTGAATTGCAGCCTTTTAACTTTCAAGACCCTATGATTATAGACATATATACCCAAAGCAGGGCTTGAGAAATTTGTTTGAATCCATCAATATTTTAACAAATTGAGCAACATCATTCTTAGTGCATCTGTTATGACATGTCCCCCACAATCCAATAGGTATTTATGAGAAAGGTGCACAAAACTGTTCTGTATCTCTATGAATTGCTACAGAAGAGCTGGGAGGACAGGTCATGGGATTTGATGGTTGAGAGTGTATGTATGTAATGATTATATATCTATATCTATCTACTTTTATGTAATGAAGGGTTTTCATCTCATGGTTTTAACTCCACCATAACTCAAATATGTATTAGAGATAGATATACACACACACACTTATACATTAAAGGGACAGTCTAGTTAAAAAAAAAAACTTTCATGATTCAGATAGGGCATGTAATTTTAAACAATTTTCCAATTTACTTTTATCACCAATTTTTCTTTGTTCTCTTGGTATTCTTAGTTGAAAGCTTAACCTAGGAGGTTCATATGCTAATTTTTAGACCTTGAAGGCCGCCTCTTAGGAATGCATTTTAACAGGTTTTTCACCACTAGAGGGTGTTAGTTCATATTTTTCATATAGATAACACTGTGCTCGTGCACATGAAGTTACCTGGCAGCCATCACTGATTTGCTGTCAAAAGAACTGAAATAAAGGGGCAGTCTGCAGAGGCTTAGATACAAGATAATCACAGAGGTAAAAAATATATAAATATAACTGTTGGTTATGCAAAACTAGGGAATGGGTAAACAAGGGATTATCTATCTTTTAAAACAATAACAATTCTGGTGTAGACTGTCCCTTTAAAGGGACACTGAACAAATTTTTTTCTTTCGCAATTCAGATAGAGCATGCAATCTTAAAGGGACACTGAACCCAAAATGTTTCTTTTGTGATTCAGATAGAGCATGCAATTTTAAGCAACTTTCTAATTTACTCCTATTATAAATGCTTGCTATCTTTATATAAAAAAGGCATCTAAGCTTTTTTCTTGGTTCAGAACTCTGGACAGCAGTTTTTGATTGGTGGATTAATGTATCCACCAGTCAGCAAGGACAACCTAGGTTTTTCACCAAAAATGGGCCGGCCTCTTAAAGGGATACTGAACCCAAAAATTTTATTTCATGATTCAGATAGAGCATGCCATTTTAAGCAACTTTCTAATTTACTTCTATTATCAGTTTTTCTTCATTCTCTTGCTATCTTTATTTAAAAAAGAAGGCATCTAAACTAAGGAGTCAGCAAATTTTTGGTTCAGTTCATGGACAGCACCAATAAACAAGTGCTGTCCATGAACTGAACCAAAAATTTGTATCAGCAAGGACAACCCAAGTTGTTCACCAAAAATGGGCCGGCATCTAAACTTACATTCTTGCTTTTCAAATAAACATACCAAGAGAATGAAGAAAAATTTGATAATAGGAATAAATTAGAAAGTTGCATGCACTATCTGAATCACAAAAGAAAACATTTGAGTTTGGGTTCAGTGTCCCTTTAACTTGCATTTCAAATAAAGATTCAAAGAGAATGAAGAAAATTTGATAATAGGAGTAAATTAGAAAGTTGCTTAAAATATCATGCTCTATCTGAAATCACAAAAGAAAAAATTTGGATTCAGTGTCCCTTTAAGCAACTTTCTAATTTACTCCTATTTTTTCTTCGTTCTCTTGCTATCTTTATTTTAAAAAGAAGGCATCTAGGCTTTTTTGGTTCAGTACTCTGGACAGCACTTTTGTATTGGTGGATGAATGTATCCAACGTTATTTAGGCTTAATTAAAAAGTGAAGGGACAACATCCCCCTAACAGGCAAAGAGTCTTTACCTGTTAGGGGGATGTTGTCCCTTCATTTTTTAATTAAAGTGAATGTAAATTTTGATGCTAAAGTGCCCGGTTTTTAAAACTTTGATTAAAAACAGGGGCACTTTAATTCATAAAAATTTACATTTCACTCCTGTTGTGACAAAAAAAACGTACCTTTTAAACTTCACAGCAGCTCCAGCTTTCTCCGGTCTCACAAGCCATTTCTGATGTCAGAAATGATTGATAGGTCATTCTCCAATCACAGCTTCCCCCCCGGGGGATTCAGTGTCTGATTCACTGCTGTGATTGGAGGAAGCCGATGCCTCATTTTAGACCCAGGATAAGGCTTTGAAACAGGTGGAGGAAGCTGGAGCTGCTGTGAAGATTAAAAGGTAATTTTTTTTTCACAACAGGAGTGAAATGAAAATTTTTATGAATTAAAGTGCCCCTGTTTTTAATCAAAGTTTTAAAAACCGGGCACTTTAGCATCAAAATTTACATTCACTTTAAGCCTAAATAAAGTTGGATTTTTTTATTTATCCTGACTACTCCGTTTGCTGGCAACCTTTGAATTCATTTATAATTGCAGTATTGCCAGTAAACTGTCTGCATGACCGTCTGTTTGCCAGCAGCTTTTGACACCTAAGAACGAGCCCAATTGAAGGATTTCAGGAACGTGAACAAGGGTACATTCCCTTTTTTTTTTTTTTTTTTTTGCATTGTTATGCTATGATACAGCCGGAGTAAAGCTCCGTGGGAACCCCCAAGCCACCGGTGCATACGTAAGAAGGAGGCGCGGTCACTGGAACAGTGACTTCATCGGCACCACGAGAAACAGACCGAAGTCTGGGAGCAACATTACTGCAGATTGCAGACTGGTGAGGAGCCTGTTATTAAGCCTGTTATTAACTGGTGGCATGGTAGGTGTATGAGGGGCTCTGAAGAGGCTGTGGGGAGAGTGCGAGTTTGCTTTTGAGCAAGATTGTCTGGAACAAGTATCACCGGAAGGTAACCTAATATACGGAACAACTGAAAGTTGTGGACACTGATACTTTGGGCATTAGTCTTATTGACTTTATAAGGTGTGCATTTGTGATTATATAAAGGACCTAACAGCTCATATTATACACTACATAGTTGGATTGACTGCTGGATCAAGAATTATAGACGAGTAGTGTTTGAGTGAACCTTTTTTTTCTTGGATGAATGTATCCACCACTCAGCAAGAACAACCCAGGTTGTTCACCAAAAATGGGCCGGCATCTAAACTTACATTCTTGCATTTCAAATAAAGATACCAAGAGAATGAAGAAAATTTGATAATAAGAGTAAATGAGAAGTTGCTAAAGACAAAACACATCACATGTATTGTAGTTGTGAAACAAGGCAGTTCAAGATTTAGGGCTTAAAGGGACATGAAATCCAAAACTTTCTTTCAGGATTCAGAAAGAATAACATTTTTAAAAAGTTTCCTATGTACTTCTATTATCCAATTAGCTTTGTTCTCATGTTATTCTTTGTTGAAAAGATATCTAGATAGATAGCGTGCACATGTCTGGAGCACTACATGACAGAAAATAGAGCTGCCATCTAGTAAATTAGAAAGTTGTTTAAAATTGCATGTTCTAATCTATCTTAATCATGAAAAGAAAAAAAATGGGGTTTTATGTCTCTTTAAAGACCAAAAACTCAACAGCATGGAGAGAAATCAAGCAAAATGTTTAGGACTCTCCTTCATATCAAGAACTCTGCATAGTGATGAGCAGCTCTCAAATTAGTTTGAACAGAGAAAAGATGGCAGGCTCTCAAATCCAAATATTAAAAAATCTAAATATATTAGACAACTTTAAAAAGGTACACAGACATGGCAGTAAAAGCTAGAGCAAAGAATCTTACATGTTTCGCGCCCCCTACAGGCACTTAAATCATAGATGAGGTACTCTGTGAGAAACCTCATCTATTTATGCTGTGAGTAACATAGATTAACTATTTCCTTGCCTCACAGACACAAATAGAAAAAAGGCTAAAAACAGAATGCTGAGGCAGTTAGATACAATGGTTGAATCTAAATAGGCTAGATTTCTAATATAGTAGAAAAGAACAGACAGTGCAGGAGATAACATACAAGTTATGCATGATAATGACACGGAAAAAATGTGATATTGCATTTTATATAGTGATATCCAAGAGATATTAACAAAAGTTAGGACTGAAATAACATCATATCACAATTTCAGGATAAAAAATTCTCTATGTACATAAAAAAAAAAATATATATAATGTACATAGGAAAATTTCTTATAAAAATTTCTTATAAATGTACATAAAGTTACATGAAATATATATATATATATATATATATATATAAAAAAAATTATAATTATTCATATAACCATAATTTTAAATTTTACATTGGAAACAGCAGAGTGCAAATAGGTCAATAAGAAGAAAAATCAAATATTTCATATGGAAACAAGTGGATACTAATAGATACATATCAGGGCATGGATAGAGAAGGTGCATAGATAGATAGAAAAAATATAATAGAAATAAAATAAATTAAAGCAGAAATTAAACGACAGTTTAATTGTCAATGAAATAATCTATATCACATTCCCTATTCATGCCCTGTGGGGCAAGAGTCTTAAAGGACCAGTCAACACATTAGATTTGCATAATCAACAAATGCAAGATAACAAGACAATGCAATAGCACTTAGTCTGAACTTCAAATGAGTAGATTTTTTTATAACAAATTTTAAAGTTATGTATATTTCCACTCCCCTTGTACCATGTGATAGAAATCAGCCAATCACAAATGCATATACGTATAGTCTGTGAATTCTTGCACATGCTCAGTAGGATCTGGTGACTCAAAAAATTGTAAATATAAAAGACTGTGCACATTTTTTTTAATGGAAGTAAATTGGAAAGTTGATTAAAATTACATGCTGTATCTGAATCATGAAAATTTAATTTAACCTGAGTGTCCCTTTAAGTTTGAGGATCCAATAAAGTTCCTTCTTTTCCAAAATTTTAGCCCTATTCCCTCCTCTAATAGGGACCACAGCCATATCTATAATTTGGACTGAGAGACTGGCCATATGTGTTAGATGAAAATTATTAAAATGATTGGCAACTGCGGAATCCTTATTATAATTTTTGACATCCCTAACATGTTCGCTATACCTGGTCCTGAGCATCCTCGTCGTTTTTCCCACATACTGACAATTACAGAGGTCACATGTCAAAAGATAAACCACAAACTGCGAGCCACAGTTAGCATAAAACTTTATCTCATAAGTATCACCTGTGATTTGACTAACAAAATGTTGGCCTAATTTAACATTGGGACATGTATAACAAATAGTGTGTCCACATCTAAAAGTGCCCAATTTGTTAAGCCAAGTTCCTCTTTGTTTTTGTGAGTTACCTGTGATCTGACTAGGGGATAAAATTTGTGACAGTGTCCTAGATTTTTTAGGGACAAATTTGCATTTGCCTACCAGAGAGTTAAGACTCTCATCAGCCCTTAATATGTGAAGATGTTTTTTCAAAACCCCTACAATTTCATCATATTGTTGGCTGTATTCCGTGGAAAAGACAACCGAGTCAGCAAAATCTTTGTTGTTTTCAGACATGTTTTTTGACATGTTTTTTAGAGGTAATGTTTTATCATCTCTTATTTCTGCTTGACACCTCTCAAGAACATCATTTTTATATCCACGTTGAACAAGTCTGTCCCTAAGCTCACTTGCTTGATTATTATAAACATTATCACTCTGAGTGTTTCTTCTAACACAAAGAAATTGAGACTTAGGGATAGACTTGATAAGGTGTTGTGGGTGATGAGAGGTGGCATGCAAAATTGTATTACCCGCCGTTGGTTTACGTTAAGTTTTAGTAATTATTTGCATGTTCTCAATACTGATATTCAAGTCCAAATAGTTGACCTGCCTCTCACTGAAAGACCCTGTGAACGAGAGTCCCAAATCATTATGATTACAAAATGTTAAAAAATCTTGAAATTCATCGTTATTCACAGGGTGTCCCACTATCAAGAGCATATAGCGAACTAGCAACACAATTCTGTTCTGCCATGGATTCATTGAGGTATAGATGTAGGTTAACTCCCACCATGCAACAAAGATATTTGCAAATGAAGGCGCAAATTTTGCGCCTATGGCGGTGCCACAGATTTGAAGAAAAAATTCTTCATTAAAAAGAAAATAATTATGTGACAAAAGAAAATTCAAAACACTGCAAATATACTCAATGTGTTCAGTGGAATATTGGGATTCCTTTTTAAGAAAAAAAAGCAACAGCTTGTATACCTAGTGTTTGTGGAATAGATGTATACAATGACACAATATCCATTGTTACCCAGGAAAAACCAGGTTGCCAGTCAATTTTGTTGAGGGTCATCAAGAGATGAGAGGTGTCCCGGAGGTATGACAACTGTGATATTGCCAATGGCTGTAAAATAGTGTCAATCCACTCTGCCATAGGCTCAAAAAGTGAGCCAATACCGGCCACAATAGGCCTACCTGAATAGGGAATGTGATATAGATTATTTCATTGACAATTAAACTGTCGTTTAATTTCTGCTTTAATTTATTTTATTTCTATTATATTTTTTCTATCTATGCACCTTCTCTATCCATGCCCTGATATGTATCTATTAGTATCCACTTGTTTCCATATGAAATATTTGATTTTTCTTCTTATTGACCTATTTGCACTCTGCTGTTTCCAATGTAAAATTTAAAATTATGGTTATATGAATATATATATATATATATATATATATATATATATATATATATATATATATATATATATATATATATATATATATATATATATATCTATATATCTTTCATGTAACTTTATGTACATTTATAAGAAATTTTTATAAGAAATTTTCCTATGTACATTATATATATTTTTTTTTATGTACATAGAGAATTTTTTATCCTGAAATTGTGATATGATGTTATTTCAGTCCTAACTTTTGTTAATATCTCTAGGATATCACTATATAAAATGCAATATCACATTTTTTCCGTGTCATTATCATGCATAACTTGTATGTTATCTCCTGCACTGTCTGTTCTTTTCTACTATATTAGAAATCTAGCCTATTTAGATTCAACCATTGTATCTAACTGCCTCAGCATTCTGTTTTTAGCCTTTTTTCTATTTGTGTCTGTGAGGCAAGGAAATAGTTAATCTATGTTACTCACAGCATAAATAGATGAGGTTTCTCACAGAGTACCTCATCTATGATTTAAGTGCCTGTAGGGGGCGCGAAACATGTAAGATTCTTTGCTCTAGCTTTTACTGCCATGTCTGTGTACCTTTTTAAAGTTGTCTAATATATTTTGATTTTTTAATATTTGGATTTGAGAGCCTGCCATCTTTTCTCTGTTCATTATATTTTGGCTTCCTGATCCTAGCCCTCCCGGCTACGGCTCTCCGTGCTTTAGTTGCTTTGACTTTGGGAATTTTTTTTTTTCAAACCGCATTGCATAGCGGTTTGTTTTCTGGGAATAGACTTCCGGTTTGTGGGGGAATCGACAGGCTGCGTTTGCCGTCTACTCTTCTCAAATTAGTTTGTCTGAGTGTTGTCCGTACTGCAAGGTCCAACAATCTCTGTGGCGAACTTTAGATCATTGTACAGTTCACATAGTGCTAGAATGTTATGGTTTGAATGAAACAGTGTAACAACAGTTTTGAGCATTTATAATATAAATGGCGTGTTAAGGTGATATTGATAAAATGGTAATATCACATACAGATTTAGCAAACAAAAATCTGATTCTAATTCTAAATTCTTCTTAATCTTCTTAAAGAATACATTAACATTTTATTTTTTATAGTAGTAATATTTTACTACGGTTTATTAAATCACGTTAAATGTTTGAATATTGTGTGTATTATTAAAATCACAAGCAACATGCAAAGGACAAAAACAAAACAAAACTATAGGTTACAACTATAAAAAGTTCTCATTGTTTTATTTTGTATTCTAGATTTCCTTAATTATCACAAGTTCATATACGCACGTCGCATACACTGTCCTTTTAAGAATACGCTTTGAAGGAAAATTGATATAGGGATAACTAGGTGGTGACTTTCTTTGTCCAAGTATTTTAAGTTATTTTTTTTCTGTAAAGATAAATGTGCTTCACAAACTAGAATTCAAGATAGCATAATGCTATGGACCCAATGATCTAAAGCTTTCTGGTCTGGAGAGATCATATAATAAGCCTAGTCAGTAGTGCAAGGTTTAGAAAGGAAACTTTTAGTTTAAAGAGACATGAAACCACATTTTTCTCTCATTATACCGAAAAAGCATATAATTAAACTTACCAATTAATTTCCATTATCAAATTTGCATCACACTCTTGGTATCCTTTGTTGAAGGAGCAATAATGCACTACTTAGAGCTATCTGAACACACTGAGTAAGCCAATGACAAGAGACATAAAATTGTATGGTCACCAATCAATAGCAATAATAGTACACTGTTGCTTCTGAGCCTACCTATGTAGATAAAAGAAGTGGAAAGCGGTTTAAAATGTAACGCTCCATCTGAATGAGTTTTTTAAAAAAAAATAAAGGGACAGTCTAGTCAAAATTAAACTCATGATTCAGATAGGGCATGTAATTTTAAACAACTTTCCAATTTTTATCATCACATTTGCTTTGTTCTCTTTTTTTGAAAGCTAAACCTAGGTAGGATTATATGCTAATTTCTAAGCCCTTGAAAGCCGCCTTTTATTTCAACGCATTTTGACAGTTCATAGCTAGATAGCACTAGTTTGTGTGCCATATAGATAACATTGTGCTTACTCCCGTGGAGTTACTTATGAGAGGGCACTGATTCACTAAAATGCAAGTCTGTCAAAAGAACTGAAGGGGGCCGTATGCAGGGCTTAGATACAATCAGAGAGAAAAAAATATATTAAAGGGACAGTCTACTCCAGATTTTTTATCGTTTAAAAAAAATAAATAAAAAATGATAATCCATTTCTGGATTTTGGAATTCTGATCTTGAAGATTTGTACATATACATTTGACAAGACCTGGCATTTTATAAATGTATATCAAACGTGGGGTACCACCTAGTAGAAATTGAGGGGTGAGCTACATATTTTAGGAGTGAAATGAGAGTTCTGTATCTATGTTCTGATGTAAACACTATTAATAAAAATGAAATCACAAGATTTCAAGGCTGAGATCAGATCATGGTTGACTGCCTAATCTGCTAGGCATGCCCCCCAGGCCGATCCTTGCCTACGCCAAAGTGGGAAAGCTGCAGGACGGCGTAAAGGGTAGGAAGTGCCATGCTGTCCCAACGGCATTAAAGCCCAGCGCTGTTAAGACGGCATGGAAAGTCCTAATGGCATGAAGAGATTAAAGGGACATAAAACAAGTTGGGATAGAGACAAAATATAATATGTACTTTAATTACTTTACATGCAAATTTATACTGCGGTGCCTCGCCATTAACCCTTTCTTTTTAGTTTATAAATTGTAAAGCTCTAACTCCCCCCACACATTTCCTTCTATGGCTGTGTCTATATCTATTGTGATTTTGGTAGAATGCAAAAGTGAATAGGGATTATCTGCTGTGAACTCAGTTGAAATACAATGCCTGTGTCTAAACACTGATAAGGGTGGGTGGTATTGGCTGCTCCAGGCAGCTTAGCTATGTAATTCATTTTGCTTATTTTTGAAAAAATTTTAAATACTTGCCAGCAATTTTTTAATTTTTTTTATGCAATCTATTTTTAATTAATTAGCTCTTTTAGGATATGCACAGATCTCAACCTGTTTTATGTCCCTTTAAGGTAATTATTTTTTCCTCCTTTCAATAATACAGCAGAAAAGTTGGCCAAATATGAATGATTAACCTATTAAATTGGAGATAGAAATAAAACATGAAATTATTGTTTAGTAAACTATGTGTATATAACTTAACTATAAACTAATCTGACAGTTATTTAACTTCATGTGGTTGTAAATATTAAAAAGGGACATTAAACCTCCCAAAAAAATCTTTCATGATTCAGATAGAAAATAAAAATTTTAAAAAGTTTCCAATTTACTTCTATTATCAAATTTATTTAAGTATGTTATTCTTTGTTGAAGAGATACCTAGGTAGGTAGCGTGCACATGCCTGAAGCACTACATGAGAGGAAATAGTGCTGCCATCTAGTGCTAATGTAGAACATTGTTGCAAAACTGCTGCCATATAGTGCTGCAGACTCTTGAGCATACATTTCTGCTTTTCAAATAAGGATAACAAGAAAATGAAGAAAATAATAGAAGTAAATTAGAAAGTCGTTTAAAATGTGATGTTCTATCTAAATCATGAAAGAAAGAAAAAAAAAAAGGGTTTTATGTCCCTTTAAGATTGTAAATATTGAGATTGTAATAACCAAAGAAAGGGTCTTTTTGTAAGAAAACCATGATTAATAATTTAGATTTAAATAAAATCCATCATGTTGGAAACTCATCAAAATTGATGACAATTATGGTGAAGTCAATGCCTTATTAAAAAAACACCCTCTTAAAATAAGAAAAAAGGGAAGATACTCTTAAAGAGACCGTAAACACCTTGTAAACTCAAGACGCTTTGTTATGTTCCTATAGAATGACATGTCAGCCAAGTCTAAACGTTTTAAATAAACATCCTTTTTATTGAAATTGTTTCTCCCAATTATCAAATCTCCACCCAGCATTTGCTTTATTTGGAGGAGTGAATCTGGGCTTTTGTCCACAGACAACAAAAGCTAGCCATGGTGACTGTGGACAAATGATTTGTTTCACAGTTATCTGCTAAAGCCAATTTGGGGAATATGTAGCGGGGTTAGCCTTGGGAAATCAGCAGGGTGCATAGCAAGTTCTGAGAGATAGAAAACCTCAATTTTCAGAGCTACATTACAAGTGGGAAAAATAAATAATAAGTGTGTTGCAAAGTTATTTCATTACACAACATTTTATATAAAAGTCGCAAGGTGTTTACAGACCCTTTACATACTGGTGGGCCAACAATGCTGCTTGAGTTCTGGGTGCAAGAAACACAGCTCTAAAAATGCTAGAGAACAAGGTTCACAGCTGGATAGTAATAAAGCAAATAAAAATAAATACCTTGATGCAAGCTGTGTGCGGACTAACAGGATCTACTTACATCCTCTTTCAGTGAACAAACGGAAATTAGCTTGCCAACAAACAGTTACACCTACTATTATGATTATAATCTTGTGTTGTATAAATGCTGCAAGGAGGTTTAACATTTACAGTTACTTGAAAGCCAGAAAAAATGTTCATGTCTTCCAATAACTATTTCTGTTTTGCAAAAAATATTAACCCTCTCACTACCGGGGCTTTCAAAGAAGAACTTGCCCGAAATACCAGAAAACTTTTAGTATTATTGCTATCACTCCATTTAAAATGTAAATAGAGCCTTGTTTTTTTCTATTTACCGGTCAATTATATAAATTAATATTGCTCATGACCATTTAAAAACAAGCCAAATTATTTAAGGTAGGCATTGACAAAACTCCCAAGAATTTTACGTCTGACTACCAACTTTTCATATTATAAAAATGCACTTTTCTAATTTCTCAATATTTCCTCTAGTTTAACACCTTGAGATTCCAAAAAAAATGCCTTTAACACACACAACTTAAAGGAATAGTCTAGTCAAAATTAAACTGTCATGATTCAGATAGAGCATGCTATGTTAAGCAACTTTCTAAATTTACTCCTATTAACAATTTTTCATGGTATCTTTATTTAAAAAATCTGGAGTATAAGCTTAAGGGCCGCCCATTTTTGGTTCAGCACCTGGGTAGCGCTTGCTGATTAGATGGCTACATTTAGCCACCAATCAGCAAGTGCTACCCAGGTTCTGAACCAAAAATAGGCCGGCTCCTAAGATTTCATTTCAGCTTTTTTAAAAGGGACACTGAACCCAATTATTTTCTTTCGCGATTCAGATAGAGCATGCAATTTTAGGCAACTTTCTAATTTACTCCTATTATCAATTTTTCTTCGTTCTCTTGCTATCTTTATTTGAAAAAGAAGGCATCTAAGATTTTTTTTGGTTCAGACCTCTGGACAGCACTTTTTTTATTGGTGGATGAATGTATCCATCAATCAGCAAGGACAACCCAGGTTGTTCACCAAAAATGGGCCGGCATCTAAACTTTCATTCTTGCATTTCAAATAAAGATAACGAGAGAATGAAAAAAATTTGATAATAGGAGTAAATTAGAAAGTTGCTTAAAACTTCATGCTCTATCTGAAACACAAAAGAAAAAAATTGGGTTCAGTGACCCTTTAAGTAAAGATACCAAAAGAACAAAGAAAAATTTAATAGGAGTAAATTAGAAAGTTGCTTAAAATTGCATGCTCTCTGAATCATGAGTCTTATTTTTACTAGACTATTCCTTTAATATACTTTCATTTGTTAAATAAGTTTATCATTTGTTCTCTTCACTTGCAATTTAAAAGGGATAGTAAACATAATTTCTGTTTTTAAAACAAACATCCTTTTTACTGCAATTATTTTTCAATAGCTAAACTGCACCCACCATTTGCCTCATTTGGAGGAGCCAATCTGGTCTTTAGTCCACAGACAACAAGGCTAGTCACTGTCATAAAGTTAGTATAAAGTAAATTGTGCCTTGATGGTTGTGGAACTCTGATAACTATGCACACTCAAAAGTAGGTTGACATGATTGCGTGCATAATTTTGTTAAAAGGACTGCTGAAGTCAAAATGAAACTTTTATGATTCAGATAGAGAACACTATTTTAAAACAGCTTTGCATTTCAGATCCATTAACTAAATATGCACAATCTTTTTATGAAAACACTTTGACACACCAGCCCCGACTGAGCATGTGCATGATTCACAGAATATATGCATTTTGTGATTGGTTGAGGATGTCACATGATGCAGCGGGAAGTAAAATAAAACTTTGAAATTTGTCAGAAAAAAATAAATAAATCTGCTAATGTGAGATTCAAACTAAGTGCTTTTGCCTTTCCCATTTATTATGCATTTATTGATTATTCTACTGTGTTTAGAGGTCCTTTAAAGTGAAGGTCAATTTTGATGAATTAGTGCCCGGTTTTTAATAATCCTATTAAAAAACAAGGGCACTTTAAATTCATCAAAATTGACATTTCACTCGTTTTCTTCAAAAACTTACCTTTTAATCCTGGCAGCTGCTCCAGCACTTCCTCCGCCCGTCGCAAGCCATCTTTGCGGGTCCAAAATGACAAATCCAGCTTCCTCCAATCACGGTGTTGCATCAGGCCAAGATTCCCCCCTGGGGGGGGGGGGGGAAGCCGTGATTGGAGGAAGCCAGATTCGTCATTTCTGATGTCTGCAGAGGCTTCCGACGGCCGTGGGAATCGATGGAGCGGCTGCCAGAATAAAAAAGGTACGTTTTTGAAGAAAACAAGTGAAATGTCAATTTTGATGAATTAAAGTGCCCTTGTTTTCAACAGGATTATTAAAAATCAGGCACAAATTAATTAATATTGATCTTCACTTTAATTATTGCATCCCTTTACAACAAGCAATTCAGACTGTCACTTGCAGAAATATACCTAAAACTGGAAAAGTGTTTAAAGAGACAAGTCTACTCCAGAATTGTTACTGCTTAAAAAGATAATCCCTTTATTACCCATTCCCCAGTATTGCATAACCAACACAATAATTTTAATATACTTTTTACCTCTGTGACTACCTTGTATCTAAGCTTCTGCAGACTTATTTTGACAGACTTGCATTTTAGTTAAAGGGACACTGAACCCAAATTTTTTTTCTTTCATATTAGATAGAGCATGCCATTTTTTTAAGCAACTTTCAAATTTACTCCTATTATCAATTTTTCTTCGTTCTCTTGCTATCTTTATTTAAAAAAGAAGGTATCTAAGCTTTTTTTTGGTTCAGACCTTTGGACAGCACGCTTTTATTGGCGGACAAATTTATCCACCAATCAGCAAGGACAACCCAGGTTGTTCACCAAAAATGGGCCGACATCTAAACTTACATTCTTGCATTTCAAATAAAGATACCAAGAGAATAAAGAAAATTTGATAATAGGAGTAAATTAGAAAGTTGCTTAACATTTTATGCTCTATCTGAATCATGGCAATAGGAAAATAGATGGCGCAGGTCTGTAGAATAATTTTTCTCTAATTGAAGAGAAAAGAAGGGCTTGAGGTGTATATAAAAACCAGTGGATATAAGTGCAGTATACTCACTCCATAAGTTGTGGGAGTTCAGCTGCGGTGTAGTATGCTTCCAGGTAATGTAGTTCCCCGGAGTAAATGCAGGGTTTCAAGGTCTGATAAATGCCTATTATAGGGCTGCAGATAAATTTAGACTCAAATGACCAAATGTTATCCAGTAAATAAAGGAAAACAAAGTAGTAACTTACTCCATATAACGCTACTTGTTTTTATTATTTTTATCTTGCTCTTGATAAAGACTTGTTAAAAGTTGAAACGCGTTGAGCTAATAAAACATCTTTTTACCAAAGTTGGAAGATTATTGATACCCTTCTTTTATGTGACAAGCCGGATTCTACGTTATATGGAGTAAGTTACTACTTTGTTTTCCATTATTTACTGGATAACATTTGGTCATTTGAGTCTTCATTTATCTGCAGCCCTATAATAGGCATTTATCAGACCTTGAAACCCTGCATTTACTCCGGGGAACTTCATTACCTGGAAGCATACTACACCGCAGCTGAACTCCCACAACTTATGAGTGAGTATACTGCACTTATATCCACTGTTTTTTATATACACCTCAAGCCCTTCTTTTCTCTTCAATTAGAGAAAAAGTATTCTACAGACCTGCGCCATCTATTTTCCTATTGCCATTCGTTAAAGACAGTCAGAGAGGAGACACTGTAAGAAGGCTGCGGTCTTACCTAAAAGGAGAGTATCAGTTCTTGGTTTTTATTCAAAGTGTTATTTCCATCTTACACACTGTATTATATAATTTTGTTGTTTTTTTGTATCTATCTGAATCATGAAAGAAAAAAATTGGGTTCAGTGTCCCTTTAATCAGTGCTGACTAATAAATAACTCCACAAGAGAGTGAGCACAATATACATACATATCTCGCACACATGAACTAGTGCTGTCTAGCTGTGAAAAACTGTCAAAACACACTTAGATTAGAGGCGGCGTTCAAGGTCTTAAAAATTAACATATGAGCCTACCTAGGTTTAGCTTTTAACAAAGAATACAGAGTGAACAAAGCAAATTTGTGATTTAAAATTGCATGCCTTGTCTGAATCTGAAAGTTAAAATTTTGACTAGATTGTCCCTTTAACTACCTCACTGTGCTTATTGAATTTATCTTCCAGACCTCTGAACACTATGTGCTTCAGCTCCAACATCACAACGCTGCTATATTTCACAAAGCCATTATTTACTCATTCGTTTGTGACTCATTTATAGCTGTCCATAATGAGCCTCAGCAGAGACAATGACATAAATAAACCTAGTTTTACAACATGTCAGCACCCAGGATGCTAATACTTTAGAATTAATTCTTGAATTACTTTAAAGGGACACTCAAGTCAAAACAAACTACTATGATTCAGAAAGAGCATGCAGTTTTAAGACACTTTCCAATTTACATCTTTTGATAGTCCGTTTCTAGGGAACAAGATCCTACTGAGCATGTGCACAAGCTCACAGGGTATACTACTGCTTATGTGAAATTCACAGTAGGTGTTAAAGCATTGTGTTTATTTTGCACTTATACTGCATTGAGTGATCTCTTAGATTTTAATATAGCTACACATTGTCTACTTACTCTGAATTCCTCATTCTCTCTTTCATGTATTTAATATTTAGTTCCCTTTATGTTTAACACATTTGCCAACCCCTGTTTAAAAGAAGCAATCAATGGCATCTGAAACCCCCAAAAATATTGTGTGATTCAGACAAACAATACAATAATAATAAAAAAAAAGTTTCCAATTTTACTTCTCTTATCAAATTTGATTTGTCCCTTTGGTATTCTTTGTTGAAGATATACCTAGGTAGGTGCCTGGAGCACTACATGGCAGGAAAAAGTGCTGCACCCTAGTCCTCCTGCAAATGGATAACATTCTTGAAAAACTGCTGCCATATAGTGCTTCATAAAAAGGGCTGGCTCCTAAGCTTGTGTCTGCTTTTCAACAAAGGATACCAAGAAAACAAAGAAATTAATAATAGAAGTAAATAAGAAAGTTAAATAAAAAAAAAGTGTGCTCTATAGGAATCATGAAAGAAAAAAAATGTTGGGATTCACATTCCTAAAAAAAAAAAAAAAAGTCTAGGACAGTATATAAACTTTATGTCTGTATTATAAAAAACATTTTTAAATGAATACCCATTTCTTACAGTGCGTTTAAAAGGAGCTTCAGACAATGGTGATTAAAGCATATGCCAACACCCCAATGGCTCACAATAATAGTGGGTTAGGGGATTTTGCTCTTTAACCACTTTTTGCATAGTAAGAAAATGGAATTTGATTAAAATGTCATGAATCAGCACGTTTTTCTTTTTTAGTTGAACCCTTTAAAGGAACATGAAAGTTCAAAATTAAACATTCATGATTCATATAAAGCATGCAAAGCATTACTGGGAGCTCTCGTTACTGGCTCACCAGATGTCTTCAGCTAGGTCTCACTAGTGCATTGATGATCTCTAACATAGTATAGCTTTTTTTTTTTTGCACTTATGTACAGTTAATAAAATATAACATTGGCCTTTGCATCAACCAATTAGCAGTTTCATTTAAAAAAAATAAAATAGAAAGATACATATTAAAGGGACAGTCTACACCAAAATTGCTATTGTTTAAAAAGATACATCAAGGCCTTTACTACCCATTCCCCCAGCTTTGCACAACCAACATTATTATATTAAAATACTTTATAACCTTTAAACCTCTAAATTTCTGCCTGTTTCTAAGCCACTAAAGACAGCCTCTTATCACATGCTTTATTAGCTTTTCAGAACAAGAGACTGCAAATTGATCTGTGCCACATAGATAACATTGTGTTCTCTCCCGTGGAGTTGTGCAAGACAGCACTAATTGGCTAAAATGCAAGTCAATAGATAATAAATAAAAAAAGTCATGTATGTAATCAGGGGGCTGTCATAAGAGGCTTAGATACAAGGTAATCACAGAGATTAAAAGTATCTATACTATAATTGCGTTTGTAATGTCTGTCGCCATCGGCAGTTGTGCACGCATCCTCAAAAGGAATGTTGGCTGTGCGCGGAGCCAAAAGAATTCACCTGGATGCAATAAAGCTGCATCCAGGTGGATTCCGAAAATGGTAGGGTAGTGAAAGATGCAGCAAAGGCAAAAGGAGCATTATAAAAAAAAAAAAAAAAAAAAAAAAAAACACCTAACCGTACGCAATAAGTATTAAAAACAAAAAAAAAACAAAAAAAAAAAAAACACACTAACCGCCCGTACAAAGGATTAAGAAAAACAAACAACCCACCAAAATAAAAAAAAAACTAACCCTAATCTACCCATTGCCCTGAAAAGGGCATTCAGCTCTTTTTCACTGCCCTTAAAAGAGCATTCAGCTCTTGAGATTTGGTCAAAAAAAAAAAAAAAAACAAACCCCCCAAAAATTAACAAAAAACCTCACTTAAGCCCCAAATAGGTACTCATGGTTTCAGAAGTCTGGCGGAGTAGGTCTTCTTCCAGGCGGGTCCATCATCTTCATCCACAGGGAAGGCGGTGCGGACTTTCCAAAAGTGGCGATCCTTAGCAGCAGTCAACAACATCGGTGGCGCTCCTCGGAGGTGGCGGTCCGCCGGCAAAGGTGTGGAGGTTTCTCTTCATGCAATCGTCCGCCGCACACTGAAGAAAGAATTCAAGGTACCCCAATATTTATTGGGGTACCTTGAATTCCTATTGGCTGAAATTCTCAAAATCAGCCAATAAGATGAGAGCTACTGAAATCTTATTGACGGTTTTGAAAAAAATTCAGCCAATAGGAATGCAAGGTACCCCAAATTGATTGCGGTACATTGCATTCAATATTCAGTATACCACGGACATCGGATGAAGAGGAGCCTCCATGTCGCCAAGGACCGCCGCTGCCGAGGATCCCCACATCTGGGAAGACCGCTCTGGACTTCCGCTCCGCCTTAGCTGTGGATGAAGATGAAGGGGGGGGGGGGGGGGGAAGATCCTACACTGCAGAAAACAATAAATAAATGTAATATTAAAATAAATAAATATATATATATATATATATATATATTATTTTTATTGGCACTGTCTGCCAGTACTTAAGATGGGGGTGACCAGTGGGGGGAGGGAAGAGAGCTGTTTGAGAGGGGTTAGGAAGTGTCAGGTGGGATGCTAATCTCTACACTAAAGCTAAAATTAACCTTTTAAAATACCGGATTAAAGGGACAATCAAGTCCAAAAAAAACTTTCATGTTTCAAATAGGGCATGTAATTTGAAACAACTTTCCAATTTACTTTTATCACCAATTTTGCTTTGTTCTTTTGGTATTCTTAGTTGAAAGCTAGACCTAGGAAGGCTCATATGATAATTTCTAAGCCCTTGAAGGCCGCCTCTAATCACATGCTTTTGTATTTGCTTTTCACAGCAGGGGAGAGCTAGTTCAGGTAAACCCTATAGATAACATTGTGAGCACGCCCGTGGATTGTGGCAGACACTGCACTAATTGGCTAAAATGAAAGTCAATAGATAATAAATAAAATGTCATGTGATCAGGGGGCTGTCAGAAGATGCTTAGATACAAATTAATCACAGAGGCAAAAAGTGTATTATTATAACTGTGTTGGTTATGCAAAACTGGGGAATGGGTAATAAAGGGATTATCTATCTTTTAAAACAACAAAAATTCTGGTGTTGACTGTCCCTTTAACCCCATTCACTGCCGGGAATAGTAGAAGTGTGGGACACAGATGCAAATAGCAATCTTCTAATTACCAAAAAGCAATGGCAAGGCCATATATGTCTGCTAATTCTGAACAAAGGGGATCCTAGAGAAGCTTTTATAACCATTTGTGTCATGATTGCACAAGCGGTATATAAGTAATTTCAGTGAGAAACCCAAAGTTTGTGAAAAAGTTGATTTTCTTTATATATATATATTTATTTTTTGATAGGAAAATAAAAAAAGGCTCTATTTCCGTTTAAATGTAGTGATGGCAAAAATCCTCTGGTCTTTTGGAGAAGACTTATACAGAAATGCCCAGTCCTTAAGGGGTTAAAGTGATGGTAAATTCTAGCATTTAAAAACAAAAACGCTAGTATTTACCATCACTAAAGGCGACCTTCATTCATCAAAAAAAAACACAAAAAAAACTGATGAATACGTAATGTAGCAAAAAAAAAAAAAGAACGTACCCAGCGATCCTTTAAAAGCACTTTTCTTCTTTATTCTCTTTATAGCAAAGTTTTAGGCAAAATTTATTTTAGGCAACAGAACTTAAAAACAATTATGCAGATATTTCTTGCCAAAGGTCCAATCTGCCCTACATGTTTCGGTTGTTCCTTATTCATGGACATAATTTTGACTATTGCACTTGGAATTGCTATAAGAATTCCCTGTTTTCCCTCCCTTGTTATAGTGTACTTGTTACACACTTTTCTAGGATATTTTTAAGGTGGCATTTTTAAAGGTGGCATTTATATATATTTATATTTTTCTGTTATTTATGGGAGACGTCCCATTTGTGGTCTAATACTGGATCTTTTACTTTTCATTTGTGCCAATGCATGTATATAGTCTACGTTTTTTTTTTAACCCCTTAATGACCACAGCACTTTTCCATTTTCTGTCCGTTTGGGACCAAGGCTATTTTTACATTTCTGCGGTGTTTGTGTTTAGCTGTAATTTTCCTCTTACTCATTTACTGTACCCACACATATTATATACCGTTTTTCTCGCCATTAAATGGACTTTCTAAAGATACCATTATTTTCATCATATCTTATCATTTACTATAAAAAAAAATATAAAATATGAGGAAAAAATTGAAAAAAAACACACTTTTTCTAACTATGACCCCCAAAATCTGTTACACATCTACAACTACCAAAAAACACCCATGCTAAATAGTTTCTAAATTTTGTCCTGAGTTTAGAAATACCCAATGTTTACATGTTCTTTGCTTTTTTTGTAAGTTATAGGGCCATAAATACAATTAGCACTTTGCTATTTCCAAACCATTATTTTTCAAAATTAGCGCTAGTTACATTAGAACACTAATATCTTTCAGGAATCTCTGAATATCCATTGACATGTATATATTTTTTTTTAGTAGACATCCCAAAGTATTCATCTAGGCCCATTTTGGTATATTTCATGCCACCATTTCACCGCCAAATGCGATTAAATACAAAAAATCGTTCACTTTTTTACAATTTTTTTCACAAACTTTTGGTTTCTCACTGAAATTATTTACAAACAAACAGCTTGTGTAATTATGGCTTAAATGGTTGTAAATTCTTCTCTGGGATCCCCTTTGTTCAGAAATAGCAGACATATATGGCTTTGGCGTTGCTTTTTAGTAATTAGAAGGCTGCTAAATGCCACTGCGCACTACACGTGTATTATGCCCAGCAGTGAAGGGGTTAATTATGGAGCATGTAGGGAGCCTTTAGGGATAATTTTAGCTTTAGTGTAGTAGACAACCCCTAGTATTGATCTAGGCCAATTTTGGTATATTTCATGCCACCATTTCACCGCCAAATGCGATCAAATTAAAAAAAACGTTAAATTTTTCACAATTTTAGGTTTCTCACTGAAATCATTTACAAACAGCTTGTGCAATTATGGCACAAATGGTTGTAAATGCTTCTCTGGGATCCCCTTTGTTCAGAAATAGCAGACATATATGACTTTGGCGTTGCTTTTTGGTAATTAGAAGGCCGCCAAATGCCGCTGCATTTCACACGTGTATTATGGCTAGCAGTGAAGGGGTTAATTATGTAGCTTGTAGGGAGCTTGCAGGGTTAATTTTAGCTTTAGTGTAGAGCTCAGCCTCCCACCTGAAACATGAGACCCCCTGATCCCTCCCAAACAGCTCTCTTCCC
>NW_026511510.1:0-122500 GCF_027579735.1 Bombina bombina
AGGTTGAAACCCGTTTTTCCTCTCAAAGTGCAGCGAATGTCAGAGAGACGTGAAGAGAGTATTGCCTATTTGAATACAATGGTCTACCTCTAGGGGATCTATTTCATAGGTTCTCTGTTATCGGTCGTAGAGATTTCTTCTCCTACCTCCCTTTTCAGATCGACGATATACTCTTATATACCTTTACCTCTACTGATTCTCGTTTCAGTACTGGTTTGGCTATCTGCTATATGTAGAGGAGTGTCCTGGGGTAAGTCTTATTTCTTTCATGTAATTAGCAAGAGTCCATGAGCTAGTGATGTATGGGATATACATTCCTACCAGGAGGGGCAAAGTTTCCCAAACCTTAAAATGCCTATAAATACACCCCTCACCACACCCACAAATCAGTTTTACAAACTTTGCCTCCTATGGAGGTGGTGAAGTAAGTTTGTGCTAGATTCTACGTTGATATGCGCTCCGCAGCAGGTTGGAGCCCGGTTTTCCTCTCAGCGTGCAGTGAATGTCAGAGGGATGTGAGGAGAGTATTACCTATTTGAATGCAATGATCTCCTTCTACGGGGTCTATTTCATAGGTTCTCTGTTATCGGTCGTAGAGATTCATCTCTTACCTCCCTTTTCAGATCGACGATATACTCATATATATATATATATATATACCATTACCTCTGCTGATTTTCGTTTCAGCACTGGTTTGGCTTTCTACAACATGTAGATGAGTGTCCTGGGGTAAGTAAGTCTTATTTTCTGTGACACTCTAAGCTATGGTTGGGCACTTTTTTATAAAGTTCTAAATATATGTATTCAAACATTTATTTGCCTTGACTCAGGATGTTCAACATTCCTTATTTTCAGACAGTCAGTTTCATATTTGGGATAATGCATTTGAATCAATCATTTTTTCTTACCTTAAAAATTTGACTTTTTTCCTGTGGGCTGTTAGGCTCGCGGGGGCTGAAAATGCTTAATTTTATTGCGTCATTCTTGGCGCTGACTTTTTTGGCGCAAAATTTTTTTTCTGTTTCCGGCGTCATACGTGTCGCCGGAAGTTGCGTCATTTTTGACGTTCTTTTGCGTCAAAAGTGTTGGCGTTCCGGATGTGGCGTCATTTTTGGCGCCAAAAGCATTTAGGCGCCAAATAATGTGGGCGTCTTATTTGGCGCTAAAAAAATATGGGCGTCACTTTTGTCTCCACATTATTTAAGTCTCATTATTTATTGCTTCTGGTTGCTAGAAGCTTGTTCACTGGCATTTTTTCCCATTCCTGAAACTGTCATTTAAGGAATTTGACCAATTTTGCTTTATATGTTGTTTTTTCTATTACATATTGCAAGATGTCCCACGTTGCAACTGAGTCAGAAGATACTTCAGGAAAATCGCTGCCCGGTGCTGGAGCTACCAAAGCTAAGTGTATCTGCTATAAACTTTTGGTATCTGTTCCTCCAGCTGTTGTTTGTATTGAATGTCATGACAAACTTGTTAATGCAGATAAAATTTCCTTTAGTACTGTTACATTACCTGTTGCTGTTCCGTCAACATCTAATACTCAGAGTGTTCCTGATAACATAAGAGATTTTGTTTCTAAATCCATTAAGAAGGCTATGTCTGTTATTTCTCCTTCTAGTATACATAAAAGTCTTTTAAAACTTCTCTTTTTTCAGATGAATTTTTAAATGAACATCATCATTCTGATACTGATAATGGTTCTTCTGGTTCAGAGGTTTCTGTCTCAGAGGTTGATGCTGATAAATCTTCGTATTTGTTCAAGATGGAATTATTCGTTCTTTACTTAAAGAAGTATTAATTGCATTGGAAATTGAGGATTCTGGTCCTCTTGATACTAAATCTAAACGTTTAAATAAGGTTTCTAAATCTCCTGTAGTTATTCCAGAAGTGTTTCCTGTCCCTGGTGCTATTTCTGAAGTAATTTCCAGGGAATGGAATAATTTGGGTAATTAATTTACTCCTTCTAAAACGTTTTAAGCAATTATATCCTGTGCCATCTGACAGATTAGAGTTTTGGGACAAAATCCCTAAGGTTGATGGGGCTGTCTCTACTCCTGCTATATCTTTAGCGGATGTTGCTGCAGCTTCAACTTTTTGGTTAGAAGCTTTAGCGCAACAAATAACAGATCATAATTCTCATTGCATTATTATTCTATAACATGCTAATTATTTTATTTGTGATGCCATCTTTGATATCATTAGAGTTGATGTCAGGTATGTGTCTCTAGCTATTTTAGCTAGAAGAGCTTTATGGCTTAAAACTTGGAATGCTGATATGTCTTTTAAGTCAACTTTGCTATCCCTTTCTTTCCTGGGTAATAAATTATTCGGTTCTCAGTTGGATTCTTTTATCTCAACTGTTACTGGAGGGAAGGGAACTTTTTTACCACCGGATAAAAAATCTAAAGGTGAATTTAGGTCTAATAATCGTTTTCGTTCCTTTCATCACAACAAGGAACAAAAGCCTGATCCTTCATCCTCAGGAGCGGTATCAGTTTGGAAACCTTCTCCAGTTTGGAATATATCCAAGCCTTATAGAAACCCAAAGCCAGCTTCTAAGTCCACATGAAGGTGCGGCCCTCATTCCAGCTCAGCTGGTACAGGGCAGATTACGTTTTTTTCAAAGAAATTTGGATCAATTCCGTTCACAATCTCTGGTTTCAGAACATTGTTTCAGAAGGGTACAGAATTGGCTTCAAGTTAAGGCCTCCTGCAAAGAGATTTTTTTCTTTCCCGTGTCCCAGTAAACCCAGCAAAGGCTCAAGCATTTCTGAAATGTGTTTCAGATCTAGAGTTGGCTGGAGTAATTATGCCAGTTCCAGTTCTGGAACAGGGGCTGGGGTTTTATTCAATCTCTTCATTGTACCAAAGAAGGTCAAATCCTTCAGACCAGTTCCGGATCTATCAATATTGAATCGTTATGTAAGGATACCAACATTCAAGATGGTAACTGTAAGGACTATCCTGCCTTTTGTTCAGCAAGGGCATTATATGTCTGCAATAAATTTACAGGATGCATATCTGCATATTCCGATTCATCCAGATCACTTTTAGTTTCTGAGATTCTCTTTTCTAGACAAGCATTACCAGTTTGTGGCTCTACCGTTTGGCCTAGCATCAGCTCCAAGAATTTTTACAAAGGTTCTCGGTGCCCTTCTGTCTGTAATCAGAGAACAGGGTATTGGTATTTCCTTATTTGGACGATATCTTGGTATTTGCTCAGTCTTCACATTTAGCAGAATCTCATACGAATCGACTTGTGTTGTTTCTTCAAGATCATGGTTGGAGGATCAATTTACCAAAAAGTTCATTGATTCCTCAGACAAGGGTAACCTTTTTAGGTTTCCAGATAGATTCAGTGTCCATGACTCTGTCTTTGTCGGACAAGAGACGTCTAACATTGATATCAGCTTGTCAAAACCTTCAGTCACAATCATTCCCTTTGGTAGCCTTATGCATGGAAATTTTAGGTCTTATGACTGCTGCATCGGACGCGATCTCCTTTGCTCATTTTCACATGCGACCTCTTCAGCTCTGTATGCTGAACCAATGGTGCAGGGATTACACAAAGATATCTCAATTAATATCTTTAAAACCGATTGTACGACATTCTCTGACGTGGTGGACAGATCACCATCGTTTAGTTTAGGGGGCTTCTTTTGTTCTTCCGACCTGGACTGTAATTTCAACAGATGCAAGTCTTACAGGTTGGGGAGCTGTGTGGGGGTCTCTGACGGCACAAGGGGTTTGGGAATCTCAGGAGGTGAGATTACCGATCAATATTTTGGAACTCCGTGCAATTTTCAGAGCTCTTCAGTCTTGGCCTCTTCTGAAGAGAGAGTCGTTCATTTGTTTTCAGACAGACAATGTCACAACTGTGGCATACATCAATCATCAAGGAGGGACTCACAGTCCTCTGGCTATAAAAGAAGTATCTCGAATTCTGGTTTGGGCGGAATCCAGCTCCGGTCTAATCTCTGCGGTTCATTTCCCAGGTATAGACAATTGGGAAGCGGATTATCTCAGTCGCCAAACGTTACATCCGGGCGAATGGTCTCTTCACCCAGAGGTATTTCTTCAGATTGTTCAAATGTGGGAACTTCCAGAAATAGATCTGATGGCTTCTCATCTAAATAAGAAACTTCCCAGGTATCTGTTCAGATCCCGGGATCCTCAGGCGGAGGCAGTGAATGCATTATCACTTCCTTGGAAGTATCATCCTGCCTATATCTTTCCGCCTCTAGTTCTTCTTCCAAGAGTAATCTCCAAGATTCTGAAGGAATGCTCGTTTGTTCTGCTGGTAGCTCCAGCATGGCCTCACAGGTTTTGGTATACGGATCTTGTTCGGATGGCCTCTTGCCAACCGTGGACTCTTCCGTTAAGACCAGACCTTCTGTCGCAAGGTCCTTTTTTTCCATTGTTACGGTACCAACAGGATACCAAGGGTTAATACCAGGGAACAACGTCCTGCATAGGGAATCAGCAATTCACAAACCAGCCAGTTTTCAGGTTTAAACAGAATGTCATTTATTAAAGGCTATGCCTAGTATTTATGCAGGTCTGACCCCCCCCCCCCCCCCCAGATGGGGGTTGAAAGACTGTTGTACATTACATGGAGGGAACAAGCCCTTTGACATGATACAATAGAATTATTTTACTTAAACACTTCAACCACAAGACACTCTTGGCTCTTCTTATCACTTAGGCGTTTTCTCTCTGAGGGTGATCAAACAATGGAATTCTTATCACTAACTAAATTATGGTTGGAGCCAGCAACCTGTGTTTAGAAAATAGTTTCTTAAAGCTAAACACAGTTAACTCCTTCAGTCCTGACAGAAGGGTCTGTCACATAGCTCCCCCCTTGTGGAACACTCCGGCAGACCCGGCTTGACCCTTTTGCAGGTCAACCTGGGGATGACCGGACTAGGAGGTGGTAGGCATGTCAGTTTGCTGGGACAATCCATCTGTATTCCCGTTATGAGAGAGAATTCCTGTCCATACAAACAAGGGTTCAAATTCCTCAGTGCCCAGACCAGGGCCAAACAGTCCTTCAAAATCCCATCAGCTTCTTTACGAGTTTTCTGTACCTGCTCTTTATAGGTATCCACAATCCCTTCATACTGACATAGGGTGCCATTGAGTTGCTGCACCTCACTATGAGCCAGCGTCAGCTTCTCCTCAAGTGTCGCTAAGTTTGTCTTTAAGGTTTCATGTCCCACTCTCAAGCTGGTGTTTTCTGCAGTCTGTCGGTGCAGCTTGTCTAGCAGAGATTCACGTTCTAAACGTGCTTTTTCCTCTGCACTCCTCTTCTCCTTCATCAGCGCATTGTAACGGGACCTCCACATATCAATAGCGGATAGAGATTTACTGAGCTCAGCGTCCTGGGGCTTAGCAGCAGGTGGGTCAGTCTCTGCTGCACGGATCTGGGCACGGGTAGTCACAGGGTTAACATCAGCGGGACCCATAGGAGCGTAGGCAGAAACAAGGGGGGCCAAGTCATTTCCAAGAAGAACATCAGCAGGTAAGTCCTTCTTGACCCCCACATTCACAGGTCTAGCGCCCTCTCCCCAATCCAAATGTACCCTGGCAACAGGTAGGCTGAACACATCGCCCCCTGCTACCCTCACAGCCACAGTGTCTCCAGTGTACTGTTTCTCAGACACCAAGTTCTTTTGAAGCAAGGTCATGGTAGCACCAGTATCCCGTAGACCACTGACCTTCTTCCCATTCACTTTAACCAGTTGCCGGTTATTCCGGTGGGCAGCTTGCACAAGGTCTGCCTCATGTAGGATGCACCAGCATTCTTGCGCCTCTACGTAGCGGGCCGCAGGCTGAGGATTACGTGGGATTCCGCCGGCGGGTCTTCTCCAGGACTGCGCTTGGTTCGCTGCGTTTAGGGGACACTCTGGTCTTTTGTGCCCTAGTTGCTTACATCTAAAGCACCGAATAGGTTGTGAGTAGCACCGCGAATTGAACAGGGCTCTCTGAGGGTAGTTCGTGGCCGGAGGCCGTGTGGTATTGCGGTGCGCCGGGGTTTGGTAACTGGCAGCTGCTGGGGTGACTGGGGGTCTGTACTCCACTCTAGCAGGGGGCTTAGTGGTAGCAGTGTCCAGTTTGCGGGCATCCGTATACTCATCTGCCAAGCGAGCCGCTTCCTGCAGGGTGGAGGGTTTACGGTCCCGAACCCACTCTCGAACTCCTGCGGGTAACTTGTCGAAGCAATGTTCCAACAGGAATAGCTGCAGCACCTCTTCCCCAGATATGGCTTGGCACCCCGCTATCCAGTGAGCTGCTGTGCGGTGCACCTTACATGCCCACTCAAGGTAGGAATCTCCAGCTAATTTAACAGTGTCTCTGAACCGCCTCCGGTATGCCTCCGGTGTAACCGCATACCTGGAGAGCAGAGCCTCTTTTATAGTATTATAATCCCCGACTTCCTCATCTGGAATGGCCCGAAAAGCCTCACTGGCCCGGCCGGATAATTTTCCAGATAATATCGTGACCCAGTCCTCTGCGGGTACCTTGTGTAGTGCACATTGCCTCTCAAAATCTGCAAGGTACCCATCAATCTCTCCTTCTGTTTCCAGGAAGTTTTTTAAAGCTGCAAAATTTACTTTTCTCTTTTCCATCTTAGTCAGTATTGTAATAATCCCCCTCTTCCTGAGGTTACTGGCTTGTGTAGTTGCTCTTCTGGGCGATAAGGTTCATTCCGTCGCTTGCCACCAATTGTTACGGTACCAACAGGATACCAAGGGTTAATACCAGGGAACAACGTCCTGCATAGGGAATCAGCAATTCACAAACCAGCCAGTTTTCAGGTTTAAACAGAATGTCATTTATTAAAGGCTATGCCTAGTATTTATGCAGGTCTGACCCCCCCCCCCCAGATGGGGGTTGAAAGACTGTTGTACATTACATGGAGGGAACAAGCCCTTTGACATGATACAATAGAATTATTTTACTTAAACACTTCAACCACAAGACACTCTTGGCTCTTCTTATCACTTAGGCGTTTTCTCTCTGAGGGTGATCAAACAATGGAATTCTTATCACTAACTAAATTATGGTTGGAGCCAGCAACCTGTGTTTAGAAAATAGTTTCTTAAAGCTAAACACAGTTAACTCCTTCAGTCCTGACAGAAGGGTCTGTCACATCCATCAGGATCTCAAATCCTTAAATTTAAAGGTATGGAGATTGAACGCTTGATTCTTGGTCAAAGAGGTTTCTCTGACTCTGTGATTAATACTATGTTACAGGCTCGTAAATCTGTATCTAGAGAGATATATTATAGAGTCTGGAAGACTTATATTTCTTGGTGTCTTCTCATTATTTTTCCTGGCATTCTTTTAGAATTCCGAGAATTTTACAGTTTTCTTCATGATGGTTTAGATAAAGGTTTGTCCGCAAGTTTCTTGACAGGACAAATCTCTGCTCTTTCTGTTCTTTTTCACAGAAAGATTGCTAATCTTCCTGATTTTCATTGTTTTGTACAAGACTTGGTTCGTATAAAACCTGTCATTAAGTCAATTTCTCCTCCTTGGAGTTTGAATTTGGTTCTGGGGGCTCTTCTAGCTCCTCCTTTTGAACCCATGCATTCATTGGACATTAAACTTCTTTCTTGGAAAGTTTTGTTTCTTTTGGCCATCTCTTCTGCCAGAAGAGTCTCTGAATTATCTGCTCTTTCTTGTGAGTCTCCTTTTCTGATTTTTCATCAGGATAATGCGGTGTTGCGAACTTCTTTTGAATTTTTACCTAAGGTTGTGAATTCTAACAACATTAGTAGAGAAATTGTGGTTCCTTCATTATGTCCTAATCCTAAGAATTCTAAGGAGAAATCATTGCATTCTTTGGATGTTGTTAGAGCTTTGAAATATTATGTTGAAGCTACTAAGTCTTTCCGAAAGACTTCTAGTCTATTTGTCATCTTTTCCGGTTCTAGAAAAGGCCAGAAAGCTTCTGCCATTTCTTTGGCATCTTGGTTGAAATCTTTAATTCATCATGCCTATGTCGAGTCAGGTAAAACTCCGCCTCAAAGGATTACAGCTCATTCTACTAGGTCAGTTTCTACTTCCTGGGCGTTTAGGAATGAAGCTTCGGTTGATCAGATTTGCAAAGCAGCAACTTGGTCCTCTTTGCATACTTTTACTAAATTCTACCATTTTGATGTGTTTTCTTCTTCTGAAGCAGTTTTTGGTAGAAAAGTACTTCAGGCAGCGGTTTCAGTTTGAATCTTCTGCTTATGTTTTCATTAAACTTTATTTTGGGTGTGGATTATTTTCAGCAGGAATTGGCTGTCTTTATTTTATCCCTCCCTCTCTAGTGACTCTTGCGTGGAAAGATCCACATCTTGGGTAGTCATTATCCCATACGTCACTAGCTCATGGACTCTTGCTAATTACATGAAAGAAAACATAATTTATGTAAGAACTTACCTGATAAATTCATTTCTTTCATATTAGCAAGAGTCCATGAGGCCCACCCTTTTTTGTGGTGGTTATGATTTTTTTGTATAAAGCACAATTATTCCAATTCCTTATTTTTTATGCTTTTGCACTTTTTTCTTATCACCCCACTTCTTGGCTATTCGTTAAACTGATTTGTGGGTGTGGTGAGGGGTGTATTTATAGGCATTTTAAGGTTTGGGAAACTTTGCCCCTCCTGGTAGGAATGTATATCCCATACGTCACTAGCTCATGGACTCTTGCTAATATGAAAGAAATGAATTTATCAGGTAAGTTCTTACATAAATTATGTTTTTTTGTGACACTCTACGCTATGGTTGGGCACTTTATATGTAAAGTTCTAAATATATGTCTATAAACTTATATTTGCCTTGATTCAGGATAATCAGTATTCCTTTTTAAATACAGACTGTCAGTTTCATTATTGGGATAATGCATTTAATTATTTTTTCTTACCTTGAAAAATTTTCATTTGACCATTTTTTCCTACATGCTGTTAGGCTCGCGGGGGCAGAAAATGTTTCTTTTTATTACGTCATTTTTGGCACGAACTTTTTTGGCACAAAATTTTTTTTTTCATTTCCGGTGACGTAATTTACGCCGGAAGTTGTATTCTGTTACGCCTGCGTATTTAGACATTTTTTTGCACCAAAAAAATGTGGGCGTCTTTTTTTTACTCACATTATTTAAACATTTCTTTTTCTTTGCTTCTGGTTCTAGAAGCTTATTTTTTGCATTCTTTCCCATTCCTGAAACTGTCATTTAAGGAATTTGATAATTTTGCTTTATATGTTGTTTTTTCTATTACATATTGCAAGATGTCTCACCCTGACCCTGGATCTAAATCCACTAATGGACAGACGCTGCCTGATGCTGGTTCTACCAAAGTTAAGTGTATATGTTGTAAACTTGTGGTAACTGTTCCTCCAGCTGTAGTTTGTGAAAGTTGTCATGATAAACTTTCCAATGCAGATTGTGTTTCCATTAGTAATAATCCTTTACCTGTTGTTGTTCCTTCAACATCTATTGTTCAGGATGTTCCTGTTAATGTTAAAGAATTTGTTTCTAATTCTATTAGGAAGGCTCTGTCTGTTATTCCTCCTTCCAGTAAACGTAAAAGGTCTTTCAAAACTTCTCACATTTCAGATGAATTTTTAGGTGACCGCCATCATTCTGACTTATCTGTTTCTGATGAGGTTTTTTCCGGTTCAGAAGATTCTACTACAGATATTGATACTGATAAATCTTCATATTTATTTAAGCTGGAGGTTATTCGTTCATTACTTAAAGAAGTTTTGATTGCTTTAGATATGGAGGAGTCTAGTCCTCTTGATACTAAAACTGCTAAACGTTTAAATTCGGTTTATAAACCTCATATGTTAATTCCAGAAGTTTTTCCAGTTCCTGATGCTATCTCAGATGTGATTGTTAGGGAATGGGATAGTCTGGGTACTTCATTTACTCCTTCTCCAAGGTTTAAGAAATTGTACCCTGTGCCATCTGATAGATTGGCGTTTTGGGATAAAATCCCTAAAGTCGATGGGGCTATCTCTACTCTTGCCAAACGTACTGCTATTCCTACGGCAGATAGCACTTCGTTTAAAGATCCTTTAGATAGGAAAATTTAATCTTTTTTAAGAAAAGCTTATTTATGTTCAGGTAATCTACTAAAACAAGTGACAGATCATAATACATATAGCATTGTTAAACTTCTTCAACACGCTAATAACTTTGTCTGTGATGCCATTTTTGATATCATTAGAGTTGATGTCCGGTATATGTCTTTAGCTATTTTAGCCAGACGAGCTTTATGGCTTAAATCCTGGAATGTAGATATGACTTCTAAGTCAATTTTGCTTTCTCTCTCTTTCCAAGGTTAATAAGTTGTTCGGTTCTCAGTTGGATTCTATAATTTCAACTGTTACTGGAGGGAAGGGTGCCTTTTTGCCTCAGGGCAAAAAATCTAAAGGTAATTACAGGGCTGCTAATCGTTTTTCGTTCCTTTCGTCAGAATAAGGAGCAGAAGGCCGATCCTTCCCCTAAAGGAACAGTTTCCGGTTGGAAACCTAATCCAGTCTGGAATAAATCCAAGCCTTCTAGAAAGTAAAAACCAGCTCCTAAATCCGCATGAAGGTGCGGCCCTCATTCCAGCGCAGCTGGTAGGGGGCAGGTTACGATTTTTCAAAGAGGTTTGGATCAATTCGGTTCACAATCTTTGGATTCAGAACATTGTTTCGCAAGGGTACAGAATAGGTTTCAAAGTGAGACCGCCTGTGAGAAGATTCTTTCTATCACCCATTCCAGTCAATCCAGTGAAGGCTCAGGCATTTCTGAAATGTGTTTCAGACCTAGAGTTAGCTGGGGTAATTATACCAGTTCCAGTTCTGGAACAAGGTCTGGGGTTTTATTCGAATCTATTCATCGTACCAAAGAAAGCGAATTCTTTCAGACCAGTTCTGGACCTAAAGATATTGAATCGTTATGTAAGAATACCAACATTCAAAATGGTGACTATAAGAACTATTCTGCTTTTTGTTCAGCAAGGGCATTATATGTCTACAATAGACTTACAGGATGCATACCTGCATATTCCAATTCATCCAGATCACTATCAGTTTCTGAGATTCTCTTTTCTAGACAAGCATTACCAGTTTATTGCTCTTCCATTTGGTCTAGCAACAGCACCAAGGATCTTTTCGAAGGTTCTCGGTGCCCTTCTCTCTGTAATCAGAGAACAGGGTATTGCGGTAGTTCCTTATTTGGACGATATCTTGGTACTTGCTCAGTCTTCACATTCTGCAGAATCTCATACGAATCAACTTGTGTTGTTTCTTCAAAGACATGGTTGGAGGATCAATTTACCAAAAAGTTCCTTGATTCCTCAGACAAGAGTAACCTTTTTAGATTTCCAAATAGATTCAGTGTCCATGACTTTGTCTCTGACAGAAAAGAGACGTCTGAAATTGGTTTCAGCCTGTCGAAACCTTCAGTCTCGATTGTTCCCATCGGTAGCATTATGCATGGAGATTTTAGGTCTCATGACTGCTGCATCGGATGCGATCCCTTTTGCTAGTTTTCACACGAGGCCACTCCAGCTTTGTATGCTGAACCAGTGGTGCAGGGATTATACGAGGATATCACAAATAATATCCTTAAATCCCAATGTTCGATCATCTCTAACTTGGTGGATGGATCACCATTGTTTAATTCAAGGGGCCTCTTTCGTTCGTCCAATCAGGACTGTGATCTCAACAGATGTGAGTCTATCAGGTTGGGGAGCTGTATGGGGATCTCTGACAGCGCTAGGGGTTTGGGAATCTCAGGAGGCGAGATTACCAATCAACATTTTGGAACTCCGTGCGATTTTCAGAGCTCTTCAGTTTTGGCCTCTTCTGAAGAGAGAATCATTTATTTGTTTTCAAACAGACAATGTCACGACCGTGGCATATGTCAATCAAGGGGGGACTCACAGTCCTCAAGCTATGAAAGAAGTATCTCGGATACTTGTATGGGCGGAATCCAGCTCCTGTCTAATTTCTGCGGCTCACATCCCAGGTGTAGACAATTGGGAAGCGGATTACCTCAGTCGCCAGACGTTACATCCGGGCGAATGGTCTCTTCATCCAGAGGTTTTTCTTCAGATTGTTCGACTCTGGGGTCTTCCAGAAATAGATCTGATGGCCTCTCATTTGAACAAGAAACTTCCCAGATATCTGTCCAGATCCCGGGATCCTCAGGCGGAAGCAGTGGATGCATTGTCAATTCCTTGGAATTATCATCCTGCTTATATCTTTCCGCCTCTAGTTCTTCTTCCAAAAGTGATCTCCAAAATTCTATTGGAGCGTTCATTTGTACTGCTGGTGGCTCCAGCATGGCCACACAGGTTTTGGTTTGCGGATCTCGTTCGGATGGCCAGTTGCCAACCTTGGACACTTCCATTAAGACCAGACCTTCTATCTCAAGGCCCATTTTTCCATCAGGATCTCAAATCATTAAATTTGAAGGTATGGAGATTGAACGCTTGATCCTCAGTCATAGAGGTTTCTCTGACTCAGTGATTAACACTATGTTACAAGCTCGTAAATCTGTCTCTAGAAAGATTATCGAGTTTGGAAGACTTACATCTCTTGGTGTTCTTCTCATAAATTCTCCTGGCATTCTTTCAGACTTCCTAGAATTTTACAATTTCTTCAGGATGGTTTAGATAAAGGTTTGTCTGCAAGTTCTTTGAAAGGACAAATCTCTGCTCTTTCTGTTCTTTTTCGCAGAAAGATTGCTAATCTTCCTGATATTCGTTGTTTTGTACAGGCTTTGGTTCGTATCAAACCTGTCATTAAGTCGATCTCTCCTCCTTGGAGTCTTAATTTGGTTTTGCAGGCTCCTCCGTTTGAGCCTATGCATTCTCTGGACATTAAATTACTTTCCTGGAAAGTATTGTTCCTTTTGTCTATCTCTTCTGCTAGAAGAGTTATCTGCTCTTTCTTGTGAATCTCCTTTTCTGATTTTTCGTCAGGATAAGGCGGTGTTGCGGACTTCTTTTCAATTTTTACCTAAGGTTGTGAATTCTAACAACATTAGTAGAGAAATTGTTGTTCCTTCATTATGTCCTAATCCTAAGAATTCTAAGGAAAGATCGCTACATTCTTTGGATGTAGTTAGAGCTTTGAAATATTATGTTGAAGCTACTAAAGATTTTAGGAAGACTTCCAGTCTATTTGTTATCTTTTCTGGTTCCAGGAAAAGTCAGAAGGCTTCCGCCATCTCTTTGGCGTCTTGGTTAAAGTCTTTGATTCATCTTGCTTATGTGGAGTCGGGTAAGTCCCCGCCTCAAAGGATTACGGCTCATTCTGCTAGGTCAGTTTCTACTTCCTGGGCTTTTAGGAATGAAGCTTCTGTTTGCAGATTTGCAAAGCAGCAACTTGGTCTTCTTTGCATACTTTTTACTAAATTCTACCATTTTGATGTGTTTTCTTCTTCTGAAGCAGTTTTTGGTAGAAAAGTACTTCAGGCAGCTGTTTCTGTTTGATTCGTCTGCTTATAATTTCAGTTTTTTTCATTATAAAGATTAAAACTTTTGATTTGGGTTGTGGATTATTTTTTCAGCGGAATTGGCTGTCTTTATTTTATCCCTACCTCTTTAGTGACTCTTGCGTGGAAGTTCCACATCTTGGGTATCTGCTATCCCATACGTCACTAGCTCATGGACTCTTGCTAATTACATGAAAGAAAACATAATTTATGTAAGAACTTACCTGATAAATTCATTTCTTTCATATTAGCAAGAGTCCATGAGACCCACCCTTTTTTGTGGTGGTTATGATTTTTTTGTATAAAGCACAATTATTCCAATTCCTTATTTTTTTTATGCTTTCGCTCCTTTTATCACCCCACTTCTTGGCTATTCGTTAAACTGAATTGTGGGTGTGGTGAGGGGTGTATTTATAGGCATTTTAAGGTTTGGGAAACTTTGCCCCTCCTGGTAGGAATGTATATCCCATACGTCACTAGCTCATGGACTCTTGCTAATATGAAAGAAATGAATTTATCAGGTAAGTTCTTACATAAATTATGTTTTTGTCGAAAGGAACGAAAAAGGTTAGAAGCTTTATATTTACCCTTAGGTCTTTTATCCTGAGAGAAAAAAACTCCCTCCCCCCCCCCCCCAATGACAGTTGAAATAATAGAATCCAACTGAGAACCAAATAACTTATTACCTTGGAAAAAAAGAGATACCAATCTGGACTTAGAAGTCATGTCAGTATTCCAAGATTTAAGCTACAAAGCTCTTCTAGCTAAAGACATAGATTTAACATCGATTTTGATGATATAAAAAATGGCATCACAAATAAAATGATTAGCATGTTGAAGCAAGCGAACAATGCTAGACAAATCGGAATCCAATTCTTGTTGCGCTAAATTTTCCAACCAAAAAGTTGAAGTAGCTGCAACATCAGCCAAAGAAATTGCAGGCCTGAGAAGATGACCTGAATATAAATAGACTTTCCTTAGATAAGATTCAAGTTTCCTATCTAAAGGATCTTTAAAAGAAGTACCATCTTCCATAGGAATAGTAGTACGTTTAGCAAGAGTAGAAATAGCCCCATCCACTTTGGGGATCTTTTCCCAAAACTCCAATGTAACTGCTGGCAAAGGATACATTTTTTTAAACCTTGAAGAAAGAATAAAAGAAGTACCAGGCCTATTCCATTCCTTAGAAATCATATCAGAAATAGCATCAGGAACTGGAAAAACCTCTGGAGTAACCACAGGAGGTTTATAAACAGAATTTAAACGTTTACTAGTTTTAATATCAAGAGGACTAGTTTTCTCAATATCCAATGTAATCAACACTTCTTTTAACAAAGAACGAATATACTCCATTTTAAATAAATAAATAGATTTGTCAGTGTCAATATCTGAGGAAGGATCTTCTGAATCAGATAGATCCTCATCAGAGGAGGATAATTCAGTATGTTGTCGGTCATTTGAAATTTCATCAACTTTATAAGAAGTTTTTTAAAGACATTTTACGTTTATTAGAAGGCGGGATGGCAGATGAAGCCTTCTGAATAGAATCAGCAATAAATTCTTTTTAATTCACAGGTATATCTTGTACATTAGATGTTGAAGGAACAGCAACAGGCAATGTATTATTACTGATGGACACATTATCTGCATGTAAAAGTTTATCATGACAACTATTACAACCCACAGCTGGAGATATAATCTCCATAAGTTTACAACAAATTCACTTAGCTTTGGTAGAACTGTTATCAGGCAGCAGGGTTCTAACAGTAATTTCTGAGACAGGATCAGATTAAGACATCTTGCAAATGTAAGAGAAAAAAACAACATATAAAGCAAAATGATCAATTTCCTTATATGGCAGTTTCAGGAATGAGAAAAAAATGCAAACAGCATAGCCCTCTGATAGAAAAAAAGGCAAGAGGCATATAGGAATGGGGTTTTAAATAATGAAAATATTTGGTGCCAAGTATGACGCACAACACAAACAGAAAAAATGTTTTGGCCCTAACAACATACGGAAATGATACACTCGCGTCATTGAAGACGCAACCTTGTGAAAGGACTCGACGTCAACTAAGACGCCGGAAGTGACTAATTTGCGCCATCGAACGTAACTTCGCACAAAAAAATCTTGACATTTTGCGCTCTCGCAAGCCTAATTCTGCCCGCAAATTTAAAATGACAGTCAATTGAAAAAAAGACTATACCCCAGGTAAGAAATAAATTTTTCCTAAAAAATGCATTTGCCAGATATGAAACTGACAGTCTGCAAAAGTAAATATACTGAAAACCGGAATCATGGCAAATATAATTACAATACATATATTTAGAACTTTATAAAAATACATAAAGTGCCAAACCATAGCTGAGAGTGACTTAAGTAATGGAAACATACTTACCAAAAGACACCACATATAGCAGATAGCCAAACCAGTACTGAAACGGTTATTAGTAGAGGTAATGGAATATGAGAGTATATCGTCGATCTGAAAAGGGAGGTAGGAGATGAATCTCTACGACCAATAACAGAGAACCTATGAAATAGATCTCCCGTGAGGAAATCCATTGCATCCAATAGGTGATACTCCCTTCACATCCCTCTGACATTCACTGTACTCTGAGAGGAATCAGGCTTCAAAATGCTGAGAAGTGCATATCAACGTAGAAATCTTAGCACAAACTTACTTCACCACCTCCATAGGAGGCAACGTTTGTAAAACTGAATTGTGGGTGTGGTGAGGGGGTGTATTTATAGGCATTTTGAGGTTTGGGAAACTTTGCCCCTCCTGGTAGGATTGTATATCCCATACGTCACTAGCTCATGGACTCTTGCCAATTACATGAAATAAATAAAATGTATAATATAGAGCCATCTGTCCCTATGTTACTGAAACCTTAACTTTAGCATGCCACCATTCTGCCCATAAATAACAGTGCGGTGCATATTCACCCGACAGGCGCATCACAGCAACAGCAATTAGGCTCACCCTTTAGAGTCAGAGCTGCAAGTATGATGGATCTGGGCTGGATTAGCTTCAGTGTGAGTACTGTTTCACACACTTTTCCTGGCCTTGCAAAGCTCATTATTGCCGGAAGCGATGTGCTGTGTCAGCATAGAGAGAAGTCAGATTGCTCACGCCGGGTAGCTCCAGCCATCAGAGCGCGCACATCCAAACGTCTGACTCCCATGACTATTGGTCACAATCCGTCTGTGACATCAGAGGAAATCAACACCGGTCAGAATTATGAGTGGTCCGTTTGTATAGGATGCAGTTGGCGCGATCGCTGTATGCGGCAGGGGTAATTGTAAAACACGCAGTTATTAGACACAGACACTATTCAGTGTGGCGGTAGCCAGGCGAGCACCCAAAATTGTGAGGGAAGAGAAGGAACAACCCTATAATCCAGTGGTGTGACTAAACAGATAGGATTTCTTACAACCAACTAATCAACCACCAACTAATCGATAATGAGAATCGTTGACAACGATTTTCATTATCGATTAGTTGTTTCAGACATAAATGTAACCATGGGTGTCCATCCCAAAGGCAACCATTCAGCCCTTCATTGGTTTTAATTTGCTTTCATTAACCAGAGTGTATAGATTATATTCTGAACATATAAAAATAGTGAGTGTGTATGTGTATATAAAACCATTTTAATTGTGAGGAGAGTGGAAGTTTTGGCGAGTTCCCACACTTTTTTTTTTTTTTTTTGTAGGACTTGACCCCTGACTGAAATTTTACGTGAACATCATTTTGAAAGCACAAACTATTTTTAGACTACATTACAAAAATTTTAATAGCATAATTAATTTAGAAACAATCCAGAAATATATATATATATATATATATATATATATATAGTTATTTTAAATATACATGTACTTGTTTACATGAAATAAAGTTATGTGTGGAAAATCTTCATTACAGTTTAAGAATGTGGTATAAAATGCAGCATTCTAAAGAAAAAGAATAGTCATAGCCAGATCCCTCCCCTTGTAGTAGACACACATGTTAAAAAAGTTGACATTTCTCTTGTTAAGTGTATTCAGTCCACGGGTCATCCATTACTTATGGGAATACAGGGGCGGACTGAGACCATCCAGGGCCCCCGGGCAAAAGTATGGCAGGGCCCCCATCCCCTTTTTGCTCCACCTACTTACCTATGCCCCTCCTCTATCATATTGCCCCTCCCACCTCCCTTGCCCCTCCCACCTCATATGCCCCTCCCCCACCATGTTTTTCATTGCCATATAATGAGACAATTTTTTTCCTTAAATATTTTTACTAAGAATTAAATATTGTAATTTAACAAGTGCTTATGCAAAAAAAAAATCCCCATACCTATATGCACTACAATATGGAGCAGAAAGTAATGAGGGACAGACAAGGGGGTAAAATCACTTGTTACTGGCGGCTAAAGAGGTAAAATCATTCATTTGTATTCATATATTTCCTTTCAATAAGAGATACATGATCCTATAAGTAGGCACCTATACTAAATAAAGATAAAACCATCTTCATTTTAACTGAAACCAGGGCAGGTTTAGAGAAATCAATTTTAAAAGGGAAAGTGAAGTCAAAATTAAACTTTAAAGGGACATGAAACCCAAAACATTTCTTTCAGGTTTTAGGTAGAACATACAATTTTAAACAACTTTCCAGTTTACTTCTATTATCAAATTTGCTTAATTCTCTTGGTATCATTTGTTGAAGGAATGTACTACTGGTTTCAAACTGAACATATGGGTGAGACAATGACAATCAAGGTTCTCTGTCACACACATAGCCCCCTCCCCAGTTCCTTATATACAGATGTATATTATAGAGGTTCCCTTTGTCACACACACAGCTCACTCCCCAATACTTATATAGCGATATATATTATAGAGGTTCCCTCTGTCACAAACACAGACCCTTCCCCAGTACTTATATACAGATGTATACAGAGGTTCCATTTGTCACAAACACAGACCCTTCCCCAGTACTTATATACAGATGTATACAGAGGTTCCATTTGTCACAAACACAGACCCTTCCCCAGTACTTATATACAGATGTATACAGAGGTTCCATTTGTCACAAACACAGACTCTTCCCCAGTACTTATATACAGATGTATACAGAGGTTCCATTTGTCACACACGCAGCCCCCTCCCCAGTAGGGAATCAAAGAAAGTATAACAGAAAATAAAAATACATTTAATATGGGAGATCAAAATTAGATTATTGTAGATTATACTAACCAGCTACCACCAGCTAAGCCAATATATAACAAGCGAAGCAATACTAGGCAAATCAAGCAAGCAGACTGCAGTGCAGTACTTTAATAATTACTTACATTAACAAATCTTTTAATTTGAACTTTAAGCAAATGCCTCACTTGACTCATACTACCCAGTTATATGGTAATAATTATAAGAGCTTAAGTCAACCTTTACCTGTTTGGCTGCTTTGCATAAGTAAATGTTTGGTCATTGCCCCCAAGAGCAATATAAATGGAGGAAGGTGGTATTAAAGGGACATTCCACCCACATTTTTTCTTTTATGATTTAGAAAGAGAATGCAATTTTAAACATCTTTCTAATTTACTTATATTATCTAATTTGTTTTATTCTCTTGATATTCTTTGATGAAAAGCATATCTAGATATGCTCACTAGCTGCTGATTGGTTGCTGCACATAGAAGCCTTGTGTGATTGGCTCACCATGTGCATTGCTTTTTCTTCAACTAAGGATATTTAAAAAATGAAGCAAAATAAATAATGGAAGTCATTTGTAATGTTGTTTTAATTTATATTCTCTATCTGAATCATGAAAGAAAGATTTTGGGTTTAGTGGCCCTTTAAGCAGGCCCTCACCTGTTTAGCAGTGATCACACTAAAAAAGCATTCCATCTGCTCTGTTCAAACCCTGCTCTTTTGAAAATGCACTGACCTGTCTAGAGCAATATCTTTCAACATGATCCACACAAGAGCTTCCTCAATATAAATATAAAAAACTTTTCAGTGTTTCTTGAGCATTGCCAATGGCTTCTTGCTAGCTTCAGTACAGTATGGTCTCATGTACCAGCCACCAGCCAAGCCAATATATTAACAAGTGATTTGCTATTGCTTTACTTCACTGGTTTGAACAGAGCAGATGGAATGCTTTTTTTAGTGTGATCACTGCTAAACAGGTGAGGGCCTGCTTAATACCACCTTCCTCCATTTATATTGCACGTGGGGGCAATGACCAAGCATTTACTTATGCAAAGCAGCCAAACACTATCATTTCTTGATGCATCACCATTATGTAAATAGCATGGCAAGCCAAATACAGACAGTTTTCAATGTAAAATGCAGAGAGCATGTATAAAGAGCATGCAGTGGGAGCAAAACTATTATTTTTTGCAGAAATAGACCTTGTTGTGATTGTCTGTGTGTGTGTCTGTATGTCTGTGTATATATGTATATGTGTGTGTGTGTGTGTATGTATGTCTGTGTATATATGTGTCTGTGTGTATATGTATATGTGTGTGTATATGTATGAATATGTGTGTGTGTGTGTATGGTGTTGTGTATTTGTGTGTGAGAGACCCAAGGAGGGAGAGACCTTGACATAGTCTATGTGTGTGTTAATTTATGCTAACAGTGCAGTCTTTTTTTCCCTCTAGAGACCCTACACTTTATTTTCTGTACAGAGAATCTTTTCCATTCAGCAAATCTGCAGGGTTTTTTTTTCTGTACAGCAAATCTGCAGTCTTTTTTCTGTACAGAGAACCTTTTTTGAAATTTGTCAACGAATCTGCAGTTTTTTTTCTGCACAGCTAATCTGCAGTCTTTCTTCTGTACAGAGAGAACCTACTTTTTGGCACAGAGAATAGATGCTCATGCTTTACACAGAGAATAGATGCTCATGCTTTACAGTTATATATATGTAAGAGAATGTTTTTTTATTAAAATGTTTGGGCTGCAAATTCTTAAAGACAATCTGATATCTCACTTGCAACTTCCTGTTAATACACAAAGACATGCCATCTCAGAAAGCAAACTGGTCGCTTGCAATATACAAAACCTTAATTTAAGACAGCCAGTATGCCTAATGAAATTATGAAAACAAAACAACCTGAACCTCATAAACCCACCCAGTACTACTAGTACTGGCAGACCACATTATAACAGAAGCCAGAACAAACAGTGTGCGCTCCTAATAAGTAAACCACCAGCCAACAAGGTGCTGCCGGAAGCAGAAGTGACTGAGACTGTTGCGCGCCACTTCACTGATCACAGGCAACAGAAAACGCTTTGAATTGCATTGGTGGCAATGGTGTGTGTGACGTGTCCCATAAGTTATTAAAGAAGTTATACATTCTCAGAGGACCGAGTCCAAACACAGGCTGACAGAGTGAACATATCCAGTAATCCTAAATAACAGGCAGTCACCAGGCTGGCTCAGCAGCACAACTCATCATGAAAACATATTGCTGCTTACTTCCTTGCCTCCGGTAGCCGGCTCCTGACCTGAGTCTTACCTTCACTTACCTTACCTGAGTCGTCGTCGCCTCGCCTGACTCAGTCCTCCACCTTCACCACACGTGGCTACGCTGCAGTGCCGCGTTCTCAAAATAGGCATAGTTAAAATTGTGTGCGCACGCCGTGTGGGTGGAGGCGGAGCTGAGTGAGAAGGAAGTCGGCCAGCGGCAGCAGCTTGAGCTTAACGCACACTAAGTCACAGACAGTGAAGTCACTAACATTTTCCGCAACTCTACCACCGGAACACGCACATGTGAGAGGGCCCCCCTGCTGCCCCCCACCCACATAAAAAAAACAAAGACCAAAAAAAAAAAAATTTTAATACATTTTTAAAAAAAACCTGCTTCAGTATATCATGTATAATGGGGCCCCTAAGAAGCCGGGCCCTCGGGCAAGGGCCGATTTGCCCGACCTGTCAGTCCGCCCCTGTGGGAATATATTCTCTTCCCAACAGGAAATTGCAAGAGGATCACCCAAGCAGAGCTGCTACATAGCTCCTCCCCTCACATGTCATATTCAGTCATTCTCTTGCAACTCAATAGATAGGACGTTGTGAGAGGTCTGTGGTGTTTTTATACTTAGTTTATTTCTTCAATCAAAAGTTTGTTATTTTAAAATGACACCGGAGTGTGTTGTTTATTCTCAGGCAGTATTTGGAAGAAGAATCTGCCTGCGTTTTCTATGATCTTAGCGGCAGTAACTAAGATCCACTGGCTGTTCTCGCATATTCTGAGGAGTGGGGTAACTTTCAGAAAGGGAATGGCGTGCGGGGAACCCTGCAAACAAGGTATGTGCAGTAAATTATTTCTCCAACATAGGTGTGTCCGGTCCACGGCGTCATCCTTACTTGTGGGATATTCTCTTCCCCAACAGGAAATGGCAAAGAGCCCAGCAAAGCTGGTCACATGATCCCTCCTAGGCTCCGCCTACCCCAGTCATTCTCTTTGCCGTTGTACAGGCAACATCTCCACGGAGATGGCTTAGAGTTTTTTAGTGTTTAACTGTAGTTTTTATTATTCAATCAAGAGTTTGTTATTTTGAAATAGTGCTGGTATGTACTATTTACTCAGAAACAGAAAAGAGATGAAGATTTCTGTTTGTATGAGGAAAATGATTTTAGCAACCGTAACTAAAATCCATGGCTGTTCCACACAGGACTGTTGAGAGCTACTAACTTCAGTTGGGGGAACAGTATGCAGTCTCTTGCTGCTTGAGGTATGACACATTCTAACAAGACGATGTAATGCTGGAAGCTGTCATTTTCCCTATGGGATCCGGTAAGCCATGTTTATTACGATCATAAATAAGGGCTTCACAAGGGCTTATTAAGACTGTAGACTTTTCTGGGCTAAATCGATTCATTATTAACACATATTTAGCCTTGAGGAATCATTTTATCTGGGTATTTTGATATAAGAATATCGGCAGGCACTGTATTAGACACCTTATTCCTTAGGGGCTTTCCCAAAGCATAAGCAGAGCCTCATTTTCGCGCCGGTGTGGCGCACTTGTTTTTGAGAGGCATGGCATGCAGTCGCATGTGTGTGGAGCTCTGATACTTAGAAAAGACTTTCTGAAGGCGTCATTTGGTATCGTATTCCCCTTTGGGCTTGGTTGGGTCTCAGCAAAGCAGATACCAGGGACTGTAAAGGGGTTAAAGTTTAAAACGGCTCCGGTTCCGTTATTTTAAGGGTTAAAGCTTCCAAATTTGGTGTGCAATATTTTTAAGGCTTTAAGACACTGTGGTGAAAATTTGGTGAATTTTGTACAATTCCTTCATGTTTTTTCGCAGTAATAAAGTGTGTTCAGTTTAAAATTTAAAGTGACAGTAACGGTTTTATTTTAAAACGTTTTTTGTACTTTATCAAGTTTATGCCTGTTTAACATGTCTGAACTACCAGATAGAATGTGTTCTGAATGTGGGGAAGCCAGAATTCCTATTCATTTAAATAAATGTGATTTATGTGATAATGACAATGATGTCCAAGATGATTCCTCAAGTGAGGGGAGTAAGCATGGTACTGCATCATTCCCTCCTTCGTCTACACGAGTCTTGCCCACTCAGGAGGCCCCTAGTACATCTAGCGCGCCAATACTCCTTACTATGCAACAATTAACGGCTGTAATGGATAATTCTGTCAAAAACATTTTAGCCCAAATGAACACTTGTCAGCGTAAGCGCGGTTGCTCTGTTTTAGATACTGAAGAGCATGGCAACGCTGATACTAATATCTCTGAAGGGCCCCTAACCCAGTCTGATGGGGCCAGGGAGGTTTTGTCTGAGGGAGAAATTACTGTCATGACCACGGTGGATTTAAAGGATGCGTATCTACATATTCCTATCCACAAGGAACATCATCGGTTCCTAAGGTTCGCATTCCTGGACAAGCATTACCAGTTCGTGGCGCTTCCTTTCGGATTAGCCACTGCTCCAAGGATTTTCACAAAGGTACTAGGGTCCCTTCTAGCTGTGCTAAGACCAAGGGGCATTGCTGTAGTACCTTACTTGGACGACATTCTGATTCAAGCGTCGTCCCTTCCTCAAGCAAAGGCTCACACGGACATCGTCCTGGCCTTTCTCAGATCTCACGGATGGAAAGTGAACGTGGAAAAGAGTTCTCTATCTCCGTCAACAAGGGTTCCCTTCTTGGGAACAATAATAGACTCCTTAGAAATGAGGATATTTCTGACAGAGGCCAGAAAATCAAAGCTTCTAGACTCTTGTCGGATACTTCATTCCGTTCCTCTTCCTTCCATAGCTCAGTGCATGGAAGTGATCGGGTTGATGGTAGCGGCTATGGACATAGTTCCTTTTGCGCGCATTCATCTAAGACCATTACAACTGTGCATGCTCAGTCAGTGGAATGGGGATTATACAGACTTGTCTCCGAAGATACAAGTAAATCAGAGGACCAGAGACTCACTCCGTTGGTGGCTGTCCCTGGACAACCTGTCACAAGGGATGACATTCCGCAGACCAGAGTGGGTCATTGTCACGACCGACGCCAGTCTGATGGGCTGGGGCGCGGTCTGGGGATCCCTGAAAGCTCAGGGTCTTTGGTCTCGGGAAGAATCTCTTCTACCGATAAATATTCTGGAACTGAGAGCGATATTCAATGCTCTCAAGGCTTGGCCTCAGCTAGCGAGGGCCAAGTTCATACGGTTTCAATCAGACAACATGACAACTGTTGCGTACATCAACCATCAGGGGGGAACAAGGAGTTCCCTAGCGATGGAAGAAGTGACCAAAATCATTCTATGGGCGGAGTCTCACTCCTGCCACCTGTCCGCTATCCACATCCCAGGAGTGGAAAATTGGGAAGCGGATTTTCTGAGTCGTCAGACATTGCATCCGGGGGAGTGGGAACTCCATCCGGAAATCTTTGCCCAAGTCACTCAGCTGTGGGGCATTCCAGACATGGATCTGATGGCCTCTCGTCAGAACTTCAAAGTTCCTTGCTACGGGTCCAGATCCAGGGATCCCAAGGCGGCTCTAGTGGATGCACTAGTAGCACCTTGGACCTTCAAACTAGCTTATGTGTTCCCGCCGTTCCCTCTCATCCCCAGGCTGGTAGCCAGGATCAATCAGGAGAGGGCGTCGGTGATCTTGATAGCTCCTGCGTGGCCACGCAGGACTTGGTATGCAGATCTGGTGAATATGTCATCGGCTCCACCTTGGAAGCTACCTTTGAGACGAGACCTTCTTGTTCAGGGTCCGTTCGAACATCCGAACCTGGTTTCACTCCAGCTGACTGCTTGGAGATTGAACGCTTGATCTTATCGAAGCGAGGGTTCTCAGGTTCTGTTATCGATACTCTTGTTCAGGCCAGAAAGCCTGTAACTAGAAAGATTTACCACAAAATTTGGAAAAAATATATCTGTTGGTGTGAATCTAAAGGATTCCCTTGGGACAAGGTTAAGATTCCTAAGATTCTATCCTTCCTTCAAGAAGGATTGGAAAAAGGATTATCTGCAAGTTCCCTGAAGGGACAGATTTCTGCCTTGTCTGTGTTACTTCACAAAAAGCTGGCAGCTGTGCCAGATGTTCAAGCCTTTGTTCAGGCTCTGGTTAGAATTAAGCCTGTTTACAAACCTTTGACTCCTCCTTGGAGTCTCAATTTAGTTCTTTCAGTTCTTCAGGGGGTTCCGTTTGAACCCTTACATTCCGTTGATATTAAGTTATTATCTTGGAAAGTTTTGTTTTTGGTTGCAATCTCTTCTGCTAGAAGAGTTTCAGAATTATCTGCTCTGCAGTGTTCTCCTCCTTATCTGGTGTTCCATGCAGATAAGGTGGTTTTACGTACTAAACCTGGTTTTCTTCCAAAAGTTGTTTCTAACAAAAACATTAACCAGGAGATTATCGTACCTTCTCTGTGTCCGAAACCAGTTTCAAAGAAGGAACGTTTGTTGCACAATTTGGATGTTGTTCGCGCTCTAAAATTCTATTTAGATGCTACAAAGGATTTTAGACAAACATCTTCCTTGTTTGTTGTTTATTCTGGTAAAAGGAGAGGTCAAAAAGCAACTTCTACCTCTCTCTCTTTTTGGATTAAAAGCATCATCAGATTGGCTTACGAGACTGCCGGACGGCAGCCTCCCGAAAGAATCACAGCTCATTCCACTAGGGCTGTGGCTTCCAAATGGGCCTTCAAGAACGAGGCTTCTGTTGATCAGATATGTAGGGCAGCGACTTGGTCTTCACTGCACACTTTTACCAAATTTTACAAGTTTGATACTTTTGCTTCTTCTGAGGCTATTTTTGGGAGAAAGGTTTTGCAAGCCGTGGTGCCTTCCATTTAGGTGACCTGATTTGCTCCCTCCCTTCATCCGTGTCCTAAAGCTTTGGTATTGGTTCCCACAAGTAAGGATGACGCCGTGGACCGGACACACCTATGTTGGAGAAAACAGAATTTATGTTTACCTGATAAATTACTTTCTCCAACGGTGTGTCCGGTCCACGGCCCGCCCTGGTTTTTTTAATCAGGTCTGATAATTTATTTTCTTTAACTACAGTCACCACGGTACCATATGGTTTCTCCTATGCAAATATTCCTCCTTAACGTCGGTCGAATGACTGGGGTAGGCGGAGCCTAGGAGGGATCATGTGACCAGCTTTGCTGGGCTCTTTGCCATTTCCTGTTGGGGAAGAGAATATCCCACAAGTAAGGATGACGCCGTGGACCGGACACACCGTTGGAGAAAGTAATTTATCAGGTAAACATAAATTCTGTTTTTTCTAAGGAATGGAATTGACTAAGAAAATACTGCTGATACCGATGTAATGTAAGTAAAAGCCTTTAATACAGTGAGAGCGACTGTTAGCAGGCTGGTTTGAATATATACAGTAAAGTAATTTTCTAAGGAATGGAATTTGACTGAGAAAATGCTATTAATACTGAAGTGATGTTATAAGCCTTAAATGCAGTAGGAAGACTGGTATCAGGCTTATCAATAGAGATACATGCCCCTTAAAAAAGGGATGTTTAAAACGATTTTGCTGGCATGTTTAATCGTTTTGTGAGGTACATTGGTGATAAAACTTGTTGGGGCATAAAATTTTTCCACATGGCTGACAATATTTCTGCATAGAAACAGTTAACTGAAACTCCCAATATTGTAATATGGAGTAGGAGGGGCCTATTTTAGCGCTTTTTTGACGCAGTAAAAATTCAGGCTCTGTCTTCCTGCTTCCTTCTGCTTGACCCGGGTCGTCTCCAGACAGCTTAAGGGACTTCAAAAGTCATTTTGAGGGAGGTAATCAGTCACAGCAGACCTGTGACAGTGGTTTTTTTGACTGTATTAAAAAACGTTTTTTTGCTTATAAAAACCGTTTGGGTTTTAAGGGGTTAATCATCCATTTGCAAGTGGGTGCAATGCTCTGCTAACTTAATACATTTACTGTGAAAATTTGTTTGCTATAACTGATTTGGTTCATTGTTATTTCAACTGTGACAATTTTCTGTGCTTCTTAAAGGCACAGTAGCATTTTTCTTTATTACTTGTAAAATTATTTACAGTGTTTTCCAAGTCTGCTAGTCTTATTGCTAGTCTGTTTAAACATGTCTGACACAGATGAATCTGTTTGTTCACTATGTTTAAAGGCCACTGTGGAGCCCCACAGAAACATGTGTACTAAATGTATTGATCTATAAAGGAATTATCACCAGACAACGAGGGGGAAGTTATGCCGACTAACTCTCCTCACGTGTCAGTACCTTCGCCTCCCGCTCAGGATGCGCGTGATATTGTGGCGCCAAGTACATCAGGGACGGCCATACAAATCACCTTACAAGACATGGCTAATATTATGAATAATACCCTGACAGAAGTATTATCTAAATTGCCAGAATTAAGAGGCAAGCGCGATTGCTCTGGGGTAAGAGTAGGGCGCGCTGGTGCTACAAGAGCCATGTCCGATACTGCGTCACAGTTTGCAGAACATGAGGACGGAGAGCTTCATTCTGTAGGTGACGGATCTGATCCAGGGAAACCGGATTCAGAGATCTCTAATTTTAAATTTAAGCTTGAGAACCTCCGTGTATTGCTAGGGGAGGTTTTAGCGGCTCTGAATGACTGTAACACAGTTGCGATTCCAGAGAAATTATGTAGGCTGGATAGATACTATGCAGTACCGGTGTGTACCGACGTTTTTCCTATATCTAAAAGGCTTACAGAAATTATTAGCAAGGAGTGGGATAGACCTGGTGTGCCCTTTTCCCCACCTCCTATATTTAGAAAAATGTTTCCAATAGACGCCACTACACGGGACTTATGGCAGACGGTCCCTAAGGTGGAGGGAGCAGTTTCTACTTTAGCTAAGCGTACCACTATCCCGGTGGAAGATAGTTGTGCTTTCTCGGATCCAATGGATAAAAAATTGGAAGGTTACCTTAAGAAAATGTTTGTTCAACAAGGTTTTATCTTACAGCCCCTTGCATGCATTGCGCCTGTCACTGCTGCTGCGTCATTTTGGTTTGAGTCTCTAGAAGAGGCCATTCACTCAGCTCCATTGGATGAAATTATGGACAAGCTTAAAGCACTTAAGCTAGCTAATGCATTTGTTTCTGATGCCATTGTACATCTAACTAAACTAACGGCTAAGAATTCCGGTTTTGCCATTCAAGCGCACAGAGCGTTATGGCTTAAATCCTGGTCAGCTGATGTGACTTCTAAATTACTTAATATTCCTTTCAAGGGGCAAACCTTATTCGGGCCCGGCTTGAAAGAAATTATCGCTGACATTACGGGAGGTAAGGGTCATACCCTTCCTCAGGACAAGGCCAAATCAAAGGCCAAACAGTCTAATTTTCGTGCCTTTCGAAACTTCAAGGCAGGAGCAACGTCAACTTCCTCCGCCCCAAAACAGGAAGGAACCGTTGCTCGTTACAGACAGGCCTGGAAATCTAACCAGTCCTGGAACAAGGGCAAGCAGGCCAGAAAACCTGCTACTGCCCCTAAGACAGCATGAAGGGATGGCCCCCTATCCGGAAACGGATCTAGTGGGGGGCAGACTTTCTCTCTTCGCCCAGGCGTGGGCAAGAGATGTCCAGGATCCCTGGGCGTTGGAGATCATATTTCAGGGATATCTTCTGGACTTCAAGGCTTCTCCTCCTCTGGGGAGATTTCATCTTTCAAGGTTATCAGAAAACCAAATAAAGAAAGAGGCATTCCTATGTTGCGTACAAGACCTCCTAGTAATGGGAGTGATCCACCCAGTTCCGCGGACGGAACAAGGACAGGGATTTTATTCAAATCTGTTCGTGGTTCCCAAGAAAGAGGGTACCTTTAGGCCAATTTTGGATCTAAAGATTTTAAACAAATTCCTAAGAGTTCCATCATTCAAAATGGAAACTAATCGGACTATCCTACCCATGATCCAAGAGGGTCAGTACATGACCACGGTGGATTTAAAGGATGCCTACCTTCACATACCGATTCACAAAGATCATCATCGGTTCCTAAGATTTGCCTTCCTAGACAGGCATTACCAGTTTGTAGCTCTCCCCTTCGGGTTGGCTACGGCCCCGAGAATCTTTACAAAGGTGCTGGGCTCTCTTCTGGCGGTTCTAAGACCGCGAGGCATAGCGGTGGCTCCGTATCTAGACGACATCCTGATACAGGCGACAAGCTTGCAAATTGCCAAGTCTCATACAGAGATAGTTCTGGCATTTCTAAGGTCGCATGGGTGGAAGGTGAACGTGGAAAAGAGTTCTCTATCACCACTCACAAGAGTCTCCTTCCTAGGGACTCTGATAGATTCTGTAAAAATGAAAATTTACCTGACAGAGGCCAGGTTATCAAAACTCTTAAATGCTTGCCGGGTCCTTCATTCCATTCCACGCCCGTCAGTGGCTCAGTGCATGGAAGTAATCGGCTTAATGGTAGCGGCAATGGACATAGTACCATTTGCGCGCCTGCATCTCAGACCGCTGCAATTGTGCATGAGAAGTCAGTGGAATGGGGATTACTCAGATTTGTTCCCTCTACTAAATCTGGATCAAGAAACCAGAGATTCTCTTCTCTGGTGGTTATCTCGGGTCCATCTGTCCAGGGGCATGACCTTTCGCAGACCAGATTGGACGATTGTAACAACAGATGCCAGCCTCCTAGGCTGGGGCGCAGTCTGGAATTCCCTGAAGGCTCAGGGATCCTGGACTCAGGAGGAGAAACTCCTCCCAATAAATATTCTGGAGCTAAGGGCAATATCCAACGCTCTTCTAGCTTGGCCTCAGCTAGCAACACTGAGGTTCATCAGATTTCAGTCGGACAACATCACGACACTGGCTTATATCAACCATCAAGGGGGAACCAGGAGCTCCCTAGCGATGTTGGAAGTCTCAAAGATAATTCGCTGGGCAGAGTCTCATTCTTGCCACTTGTCAGCGATCCACATCCCAGGAGTGGAGAACTGGGAGGCGGACTTTCTAAGTCGTCAGACTTTTCATCCGGGGGAGTGGGAACTCCATCCGGAGGTATTTGCTCAACTGGTCCATCGTTGGGGCAAACCAGATCTGGATCTCATGGCGTCTCGCCAGAACGCCAAACTTCCTCTTTACGGTTCCAGGTCCAGGGACCCGGGAGCAAAGCTGATAGATGCTCTAGCAGCTCCTTGGTTTTTCAACATGGCTTATGTGTTTCCACCGTTTCCTCTGCTCCCTCGACTGATTGCCAAGATCAAACAGGAGAGAGCATCGGTGATTCTGATAGCGCCCGCGTGGCCACGCAGGACCTGGTATGCAGACCTAGTGGTCATGTCGTCCTGCCCTCCATGGACTCTACCTTTGAGGAAAGACCTTCTAATACAAGGTCCCTTCAATCATCCAAATCTAATTTCTCTGAGGCTGACTGCTTGGAGATTGAATGCTTGATTCTATCAAAGCGTGGCTTCTCCGAGTCAGTTATTGATACTTTGATACAGGCACGAAAGCCTGTTACCAGAAAAATCTACCATAAGATATGGCGTAAATACCTGTATTGGTGCGAATCCAAGAGTTACTCATGGAGTAAGGTTAGGATTCCGAGGATATTGTCTTTTCTCCAAGAGGGCTTGGAAAAAGGCTTATCAGCTAGTTCTTTAAAGGGACAGATTTCTGCTCTGTCTATTCTTTTGCACAAGCGTCTGGCAGAAGTTCCAGACGTCCAGGCTTTTTGTCAAGCTTTAGCTAGGATTAAGCCTGTATTTAAAGCTGTTGCTCCTCCGTGGAGCTTAAACTTGGTTCTTAAAGTTCTTCAAGGAGTTCCGTTTGAACCCCTTCATTCCGTTTATATTAAACTTTTATCTTGGAAAGTTCTATTTTTGATGGCTATTTCCTCGGCTCGAAGAGTCTCGGAGTTGTCTGCCTTACATTGTGATTCTCCTTATCTGATTTTCCATTCAGACAAGGTAGTTCTGCGTACTAAACCTGGGTTTTTACCTAAGGTAGTCTCTAACAGGAATATCAATCAGGAGATTGTTGTTCCGTCATTATGTCCTAATCCTTCTTCAAAGAAGGAACGACTTTTGCATAATCTGGACGTAGTCCGTGCCCTGAAATTCTATTTACAGGCAACTAAAGATTTTCGTCAAACTTCTTCCCTGTTTGTCGTTTACTCTGGACAGAGGAGAGGTCAAAAAGCTTCGGCAACCTCTCTCTCCTTTTGGCTTCGTAGCATAATACGTTTAGCCTATGAGACTGCTGGACAGCAGCCCCCTGAAAGAATTACAGCTCATTCCACTAGAGCTGTGGCTTCCACCTGGGCCTTTAAGAATGAGGCCTCTGTTGAACAGATTTGCAAGGCTGCGACTTGGTCTTCGCTCCACACTTTTTCAAAATTTTACAAATTTGACACTTTTGCTTCTTCGGAGGCTGTTTTTGGGAGAAAGGTTCTACAGGCAGTGGTTCCTTCCGTTTAAGTTCCTGCCTTGTCTCTCCCATCATCCGTGTACTTAGCTTTGGTATTGGTATCCCATAAGTAATGGATGCCCCGTGGACTGAATACACTTAACAAGAGAAAACATAATTTATGCTTACCTGATAAATTTATTTATCTTGTAGTGTATTCAGTCCACGGCCCGCCCTGTCTTTTAAGGCAGATCTAAATTTTAATTAATACTTCAGTCACCACTGCACCCTATGGTTCCTCCTTTCTCGTCTTGTTTTGGTCGAATGACTGAATATGACATGTGAGGGGAGAAGCTATGTAGCAGCTCTGCTTGGGTGATCCTCTTGCAATTTCCTGTTGGGAAGAGAATATATTCCCATAAGTAATGGATGACCCGTGGACTGAATACACTACAAGAGAAATAAATTTATCAGGTAAGCATAAATTATGTTGTTCTCAAAATAAAATAATTATCTCACTAATAAATAACGTTGCTCCCATTGTGTTTTTCCCCCCAACAGGTGAATTCACAAACTGCAATAATCTTAGTCATGGTCAGAGTGCTGATGCATCTTTCAATCTTCTTCAAAATGAAAGAAGACACATGGCAAATGCATGTTCTGAATGTGGGAAATGTTTTACCAGGAATTTTCAACTTGTTAATCATCAAAAAAATCATACCGGGGAGAAAGCATTTTCATGTCCTGAATGTGGGAAACGTTTTACTCTGAAATCAACTCTTACTAATCATATGAAAATTCACACTGGAGAAAAAACGTTTTCATGTCCTGAATGTGGGAAATGTTTTACTACGAAATCATATCTTATTTCTCATCAGAAAATTCATACAGGAAAGAAAGCCTTTTCTTGTACTGACTGCGAAAAATGTTTTTTCCTTAAATCTGATCTAATTAGACATCTAAAAATTCATACGGGAGAGAAAGAATTTTCATGTTTTGAATGTGGGAAATGTTTTACTCTGAAATCACATCTTATTATTCATCAAAAAATTCATACAGGAGAGAAAGCATTTTCTTGTAATGACTGTGGGAAAAGTTTTATTCAAAAAATACAGCTTACCAAACATTTGAAAGTTCATAGTAGATCATATTCTGAATATGGGAACTGTTTTCTTAGAAAACCAAATCTTAACAATCCACTGCTTTCAACTACACACCCTGCTTACTATAGTGGTAATAAAGATTGCTAATTTGTCTCCACTAAAGCAGAACTGATTAAATACTAGGTGAATAATATTGTATTGCACATGTGTTTTATGTTTCAACCTGTTTTTAATATATTTGTCTATATTGTACTGTTTCTACTGCACTCTAAACATGAATAATGTTGTTGAATCGGCACATATGCCTGTACCTGCTGATCATATGCACATTGCAGATTTCCATTCAATACATCACCAGCTAAAATAATTATATAATGAAAATAATTTCTCTGATAGGCAAAAAAACAAGGCAAGACCCGCTCATGTCTGCTGACAGTCAGAATATTGGCTGAGCTGCCCAATTTAGCCACCTGTATCTGCTGTTGCTATTTCTCTTTAAAGGGACATTGTACACTAGATTTTTCTTTGCACAAATGTTTTGTAGATGACATTTATGTAGCCCATCTGGTAGTGTTTTTTTATAAAAATGTATAGTTTTGCTTTTTTTTTTTTATAACATTGTGCTGATTTTCATACTCCTAACCAAGCCCCACAGTGCCAGATGTATACATGTGTTTACAGACTCCTGCAGGCTCTTATTTATCTTATCTGTCTTTTCATATGCAGGGAAAGGGGGGGGGGTCTGATCTTTTTGTTTACCCAGCCTCTTTCAGTGGGTGTCCAAGACTACCTCATCAACAGTACTAGAGCTTTCTAAGTAAGTTTTTTTTAAAGTTTTTATACTGGAATTTAGATCAGTATCTGTACATATTCTTCTTTATAGTAGTGTCTTATTACATGCAGTTATATGAAAATTGGTGTATACTGTTCCTTTAGGAAAAGTTGAATCATGCTTGCTGATTACCACCTCTACACATTGCCTGTACTGCCCAGGGAAGTCTTCTTTACCTGATCTTTTTATCTCTCCTTAAAAACAGGATTCTGCTTGTATGTTCTCACAATGTTTAGCCAAATCCTTTTTTGAAGAAAAACAGTTCAGGTAATACAGGCTTCTCTGTGCAATTTAGGCGATGGGCAGAGGTGAGAACAAGCAAGTAGGATCCTGTTTTTAAGGAAAGTTATACAGACCAGGTAAGACAGGCTTCCCTATGCAGTTAAGACAATATATATATATTTTTTTTATTTTTTTACAGAGCACAACTTGTTTTCGGAATTGTGAATCACCAATGGAATTAATGTTATTGTTATGCATGTTGCATGATGTCAGTGTGGTGAATGGGAAAAGTCCAGCAGGTGTAAAAGGCAGGAGCTCTTCCTTGGCATGAACATGTTAAATCCCAGGAAATGTACTTGGAGGCTGGTTCCAATCTTAGGTTACATGACCATCAAACATCATTGGTACTGTAAGGTTGTGGGAGAGTGGAGGGAAATCTGTCATCAGGGCACAGCTCCCAGATAGCGGTGCAGTTGAAAGCCTCAGGGAGGCAAATGAAAGTGCAGAATACTAAAAGTAAAGTTGTATATATTTTGGTTTAAACTTTTATTCTAAAACCCCCCAAAGTACAATGTAATTCCATCATCAGAGCATTACCTTATCCCAGATGGCTCAATCATTGTATATGTGTGTCAGTTTGTATGTATGTACTTGTGTCAGAGTGAGTGTGTATTAATGTATGTCAGTGTGTGTTTGTGTGTGTAGGTATCACTGTGTGTGTATATATATATGTATGCGTCAGTGTGTGTTTGTATATGTGTCAGTGTGAATGAGTGTACATGTGTCAGTGTGCGTGCATAGGTATGTGTCTCCGTGTGTGAAGCAGTGTACATATGTGTCAGTGTGAATGAGTGTACATGTGTCAGTGTCTGTGCATATGTATATGTCTCCGTGAGTGAAGGAGTGTACATATGTGTCAGTGTGTGTACATGTATGTGTGTCAGTGTGTGATTGAGTGTACATATGTGTCAGTGTGTATGTGTGTCAATGAGTATACATATTAATATTTTTATTAATGACTTGGAGCAAGGATTAACCTCTTAAGGACCGTGACATACCTGGGATTTCTGCCTGTAATAGCGAGGGTCTTGCTCGAGCGGCAAGACTGCACTATTAGATCCTCCCTCCCTCCTGCAGGTTTGCTAAAATACCAGCATCTAGACTGCACTATTGAAATACACCCCCCCCCCCCCCATAGGAAGACCAGCGACGTACATCATTAGGGGTTAAATAGCAACATCTATTTTTGCAGATGATACAAAGTTGTGTAAGGTCATTAGGTCGGGGCAGGATGAACTTGCTTTACAAGGGGATCTACAAAAATTAGAAAAATGGGCTGGTAAATGGAAAATGAGATTTAATACGGGAAAATGCACGGTTCTACATTTTGGAAGTAAAAATAAGCAGGCAATCTATTATTTAAATGTGAGTAGACTTAACCAAACAGAGGAGAAAATAAATTTGGGAGTAGTAATAGATAACAAGCTAAAGATGAGCTCACAATGCAGGGCAGCTGCTTCTAATGCTAATAAGACACTAGCATGTATTAAAAGAGGTATTGATGCAAGGGATGAAAGCATAATTCTATGACTATATAAATCCCTGATAAGACCTCACCTAGAGTATGGAGTGCAGTTCTCGGGACCAATCTAAAAATAATAATAAAAAAGACATTGCAGACTTAGAAAAAGTTCATAGAAGGGCCACAAACCCGCTAAGGGGAAATGGAGAATTTAAGTTATGAGGAAAGGTTAGCCAAACTGGATCTGTTTTTCCCAGAAAAAAGGCGCTTAAGAAGTAATGTGTTTACTTTATATAAATATATTCAAGGCCCATGTACAGAGATGGCAGAAGCTCTTGTGTATTCCAAAAAAATGTTTGTGATAAGAGATTGCAATTTAAGGCTAGAGGAAAGGAGATTTCATCTCTTGCAACGTAAACTTTTTTTCACTGTAAGAGCGATAAAATTGTGGAACTTATTACCTGAAGAGTAGTAAATGCCAATACCTTAGATACATTTAAAAATGGCTTAGATACATTTCTGGCTAGAAACCGAATTCAGGCATATGATTGCTTATGTTAAAAGGGTCACCTTTAAGCTCAACTGGAGCTTTTTTGTAAGTATATTAAATTTGTATAGGTTGAACTCGATGGATTTCTGTCTTTTTTCAACCTCATCTACTACGTTACTATATATGTGGCAGTGTGTGTGTATATATGTTTGTGAGTAAACATATGTGTCAGTATGTCACTATGTGAAGGAGTGTACATATGTGTATGTATTTATATATGTGTCAGTGTGTGTGTGTGTGTATGTATGTCAGTGTGTGAATGAGGGTACAAATGTGTTGGTGTATTTATGTGTGTGTCAGCGTGTGAATGAATATACATATATGTGTCAGTGTGTGAATTAGTGTACATATATGTGTTGGTGTGTATGTATCTGTGTGAATGAGTATACATATGTGTCAGTATGTATGTATGTGTGTCAGTGTGTGAATGAGTGTACATATATGTGTGTGTGTGTATCTGTTTCTATGTGAGTGTGTTTTGTGCAATTTTGAAAATAGGCCCACCATAATCTTCAGCTCCAGGCTCATAAATCCCTTAATCTGGCACTCGTAAGTACTACAGAATATAAAATAATTGGCCGTATGGGTGAAAAACCCCAGACCATGGGTTAGTTATATGCTACATCATTATGCTGTAAAGACCAGTTTATTAATATTATAAACTCACTGTATATTACTGTATAAATGTCACTCATTTATTTCCAGACTCCTCTTTTCTGGTTCCTCAGAACCACTGGAATCTTATAACTATTTGATGTTATCTCTCTTCTTAATATCTAAAACTCACATTGACCTCTTCAGATGTTTTGTTACTTTTGAGTACATTAAACGTTCCCAACAAACAACTCATGCTGTCTTAAAATTAGTTGAGAAAGTAATTTCCTGCAAAGCCGTAGTGTTCCTGATATAAATATATAGCCTTGTCTGTATTGTATATCCTTATCTTCACTGTCAAATTAATTTCTCAATAAAAAACATAAATAAAAGTTTTATTTGCTTATTTTGTCTTATTTTATCTTGCTTGTAGGTTTTAAGTTTGTTCAAGGTTTCAAATGTTTATTATTATACTTATGTGATTACTGGGCTCCTTTATCAGCTGTATGAGCCTCTGAGAATTTGCTCTGCTTTGTTTACACAGCTCTGTCAATCCATCCACCTTGGCAATGGTTGGGCATTGTCAATGCAGCCAATCACCTGCCGGCCTCCATTTTGTTGTAAGAAGCAGCCAATCATGTCTCAGTTGCTGCTATACTAGTACAGCTTCTTGGGTAGACAAGTGCATCTATAAAGATGTAACTGCTTCAGCAAGCTCTCTGTATTCACACTACAAATGCTTAGAAGTTGGCATTTAATTATATATCTTCAAGGAACAGAAATGTCAAAATTGAAATGTGCTTGGGTGCATTTCAATTTTAAACAGAAACATTTTTTGCAATATACGTCCATTAGAAAAAATGCTTCTAGTAAAAGTTATTACTGTTTTTTAGTCGCATACACGCATACACACATATGCTGTGAGGGCCTGTGCACCAGTATTTAAGCTCAGAGTGCAGGCAGTGGTGTGTGTTGTGTCTGTGAAGACTAAATTTATGTCATATAAGCCAACTCTCAGAGAAGGTATAGTGTTTAAATACTGGTGTTCGGGCACGCACAGCATATGTCTGTATGCTGCTGAAAAACATTAATAACTTTTGTTGGAACCATTTATGCTAACGGATGTGTAATGCAAAAAATGCTTCTATTTATAATTGAAATTGACTCATGCACATTTCAGTTTTGACCTTTCTGTTCATTTAAAACAATAAAAATATTTAAAAAGTGTCGAAACAGATATAATACAGATGATGTGTTATATATTTAGCCACAACCATATATTCTTTATTTCTCCCAAAACACAATAGCTTAACAATTAAATACACAAATATTAATGTTTTGAAAAATGTGTAATTTCACAAAAAAAATTGTAATTTCAAAACCCCAGCAAAGCTTTAAGTAACCCCCCCCCTTCCCATAATCCCCAGTCATTCAGCCGAGGGAATACGGAAAGAGAAGTGGAACACCAGGGGTATAGAGATGCCTGAAGTTTAGAAAATTAAAATATTAAGCTGTCTTGAAATTAGACAAGGGTGGGTCGTGGACTCTCCATACCAGGGGGAATTTTTTTTATCAGGTAAGCATAAATGTTGTTTTCTTTCCAATGGCATGGAGAGTCCATGATTTCATTCATTACTGTTGGGAAACCAATATTCAAGCCAGATAGGACACAGAATGGACAGGAAGGGAGAACTAAAGGCATGCTGACCTAAACTGAAGACACTACCGCTTGAAGAACATTTCTCCCAAAAGAAAAACCTCAGCTGAGGCAAAAAAAAATCCAACTTATACAATTTTGAAAAAAACAAGTAAGGAGGGCCAAGTAGCCGCCTGCAGATTTGTTTCCAAGAAAAATACATCACGGTAGAGAGAGAGACATATCTTTCAGGAGGCTGCTGACCAGCTTCCTTATAAGCCAAACATAGGACACTCCTCAGCCAAAAAGAAAAGATAGTTGCAGTGGCATATTGACCCTTGTGTCTACAGACATACTCCACAAACAAGGAATAAAGGTGTCTAAAATCATTGGTAGCCTGGAGAGAAAACTTTAAGGTATGTACAATATTCAGGATGTGGACCAGATGTTCCTTCTGAGAAGAAGGATTAGGACAAAAAGGTAGGAACTACTAACTTCAAATTGATATTGCGGTCAGAGATCACCTTGGGAAAATATCCCACCTTGGTACGAAGAATAGCCTTATCCTCATGGAAGACAAGGGGATTACCCCGAAAGTCAGAAAGTCCTGAAACTCTACGTGTAGAAAAAAAAAACTTCCCAAGATAAAAGATTAATAACAATTGAAAAGCATATGGTCAAGCGGGTCTATATGAAGAACCAGATTAAGGCCCAAAGGAAGGAGCAACAAATTAAGCACAGACCTGATGCTGACTAGGGCCTGAACCATTCAGTAACTCTCACCATGAGCCAACGGAAGCCTCAAGACTCGCCCCAGTAGAGATGAGTGCCCGACCTAATGATACATCCTACGTGTCAATGAATCCCGAGCCTGGATCAGAGACAAAGACCCTAACTGAATAAAACTCTCTTAGACAGGACTAAGCATGCAATCTCCATGCAGTTAGTCTCAGAGAATATAGATTTTGGAGAAAGAACGGACCTTGAAGTAGAAAGTGCATCCTCAGAAGGCAAACTCCATGGAGGAAAAGATGACCTCTTCCCCAGATCTGCGAACCACGTCCCGCAAGACCAAGCTGATGCAATTAGATCACCGAGGTCCGCTCCTAATGATGCAGACTAAGATCCCGGGCAAATGGAAGGGAGATACATATAAGACAGATTCACTAGTTCTTCCACCAGCACTGTCTGAGGGTCCCTTGAACTGGACCTGAATCTGGACAGCTTAGAATTCAGACGAGAAGCTCAGAAGACTATCTCAGAAAAAACATGCCACCAAAAGGAAACAAATCCGGAAGAGCCCACTCCCCTGGGTGGAACCTCTTTCTATCAGATAGACTGCCTCCCAGACGACTAATCCCGGGAAAAGAATGGTCTAAATGACAATAGTGGGGCTCTGCCCACCAAAGGAAGAGAGAGACTTACTTCATAGCCAGGGAACAACATGTTCCTCCCTGAAGACTGTTATAGGCCACCCACCGACTATACACTATCAGATAGGAGAATTTGAGGTCACGCCAAAGGACATAGAAGATAGTCCTCAGCTCCAGAAGGAAATAGGGAGAACAGATTCCTCCGGTGACCAGGTTCCTTAAGTTCTTCAGGAAACCCTAGACATCGACCCCTTGAACAAATGATCAAAGTCATGTCCAGAGCTGAACCTAGGATTCCAGGTTCGTAGTCTACTATTCTGTACTGTGCCACCAGACGACCCTGCTCCTGACTGGACCATAGACTGAGCATAACAAGATGTAGTAGTCGCAAATGAAAATCTAATGTCCATGGTAGCCATCATGAGACAAACGACGCCCTGGCATTGCACCACTGAAGGGCAAGCAGAATATGGAAAAGAGAGACAAGAGATTGTATAATCATGGAATCATGATTATCCCCAGAAAAAACAAAACTCTGGAATGGAGTACCATAAAAAAACTCTTGTCCAGAATTAACAACCACTTGAAATCTCTAAAGAGAGGCAAAAGTGTGAGTCCTGCCAAGGGAAAGAAGGAGCCTGAACTGCTCTCGTCCAGGGAAGGAGCCAAAGCAATTTCTCACATTCTGGATATCCACCAAAAATGAGCCCCCCGGATCTTAGTAAAGATCCTGGGAACTGAGGCCAACTCAAAGGGAAGGCTACAGACTGAAAAATATTTGTCTAAAGAGCAAACATCAGCAGATGAAGATAATCCCATAGAATGGGGACATGAAAAAAAAAAAACTCAGGTCCAAGGAGTTCATAAACCAACCCTTCTGGACAAACGGGATAATTTTTATTTTATTTTTAATATAGATTTGCGAGGCATATGACCTGTTCCCAACAGCTGAATTCTGAAAACAAATCCTGGTTTCAGATAACTAGGAAGAGAAGCTGTTACCTAAAACACATAGACCTGCTCCTACAAAAGGGAAGCTGCCTTGCGAAAAAAACATGGAAAATTATAGATAGTATAATAGTGCCTTCTCCTATCCTCTTTTCCTCTCAGACAATGCCTAAGACTGAAACCCAGGGCAGCTGAAGAGGAGTACCTCTGAGCCACAAGCTAGTCCAAAAAGAGGAAGATATTAAGATAATTGAACAGCAGTGTTCCACGTAGCAAGATTCAACTCACCACATTTGACTTGAAGGGCAGCTTAGCTACCCACTAGGCTACAACAGCTGGCTTTATTACACACAGGTAAACATAAAAAGCTGCAGATATGCACCTATTCTAGATTAAAAAAGAAAGTATAAACTTCAACATCTAGACTAAATAAGGCAAGATAATGCCACGTGCTGTCTGTATGGTGAACTTTAACACAGAGAAAAGGGAATAAAATGATATCAGTAAAGAAAGGCAAAACTACTGAATAAAAAAAATGAATTATTCCCATAGAGGAAATTGCCCAGCAATAAATAGAAGACAATTATAAAATAAAATATAGCTGCAAGCAGCAATAGAGGTGGCCAGCGCATTATTTTTGCAATACCATATAAGTAGTTATGTCACAAAATAAAGCTATATAACAACTGTTTACAGTTCTAACATAAGCATTTGGAAAATAAACACATTTTCGAAATGTTTGCGTTTTTTAAAATGGCTGCCACACCATATGACCTATACTTTCAACATGAACAAATGTAACTCTAGGTGACAATATATGGTTATACAGCAAATTTCACAGTTTTAACATAAGCGGTTGGAAAGAAAACACAGTTTCAAAATTTTTGCGTAAACCAATATGGCTGCCACAGCTTGTGACTAATTCCTTCAACATGAACAACTGTGACTCTAGGTCACAATATAAGACTGTACAGCAAATTTCACAGTTCTTACATAAGCGGTTGCAGAGAAAATAGACTTTCGAAATTTTCGCGTAAACCAAGATGGCTGCCCGATCGTAAGATATACAGCCTCTATATTATGCACAATAGTGCTCACTATAGATGTCAATAAACATGGCAAAAATAAAGCATTTTTGTAAAACGGTTTTTGTTTTATTATGAATTTAAATATATTGTTAAGCAATTTTTAACAATTCAAAATGGCTGTCAAACCACATGACGTATCAACTTCTCTTGAACAAATCTGAATGTTAGTCATAAGATAACTCTATAAACAAAATTTCAAGTCTGTCCCATAAGCGGTTTCGGAGAAGAAGATTTTTTATAGTTTTTAAAAATGGCGCATACGAAACAAACTAGCCGCCAAGCTATGCAATGTATGGCTTTCAAATTGCACATACTAATGCTCACTATAGACCTCTACAATTTGCAGAAGTTTCATGAAAATTTGCAAATGTTTTATTTCACGAAGGCGACTGCGCAATGCGAATTTTAACTGAAATATTGTCTTTAAGGGTTATGACTATGTGTAATCATGTGTCTATTACACTGTAATATTGTTAAATATTGTAAAACTAATGTATAAAGTGCAAAATTACGCAATTAAATGGCGATAGAAAGGTTAATGTCTCACAGCAGTCATGTTGATTATGGAAAAATCGCAAGTTTAACAATGTTGGTAGAGGACCTTGCAACGAGCATACGTGCAAAATTGCGCTTTATTGCACTAAGCGGTTTAAGAGAAGAAGATGTTTGAATATTTTCGCAAAATGCAAGATGGTTGCTACATCATGTGACTAAATCACTTCTGTTGAGCAATGGAAAATCTAGGTCATAGCATCACTAAGCACAGCAAGTTTCAAAGTTGCAACATAAGCAGTTCCAGAGCTAAAGATTATTAAGCAGTTCTCGAAATTTGTCGCAAAAAACAAAATGGCTGCATAACCTTATGACCTATGAGTTCAATATTGCATGATATGTAGCATTGCAATAGGCTGTACCAGCATACCTGATTTCAAGAGTTTAGCATAAGTAATTTGTGTTTTGTGAGCAATTGACTCAAAAGAGGAAGTATTGAATTACAAATAATTACGATAAACATAAAACCGATATTGCTGCCGCATCATGTGACTGATTCTCTCCTAATGAGCAATTGTGAATCTAGGTAACAATATAAGACTGTACAGCAAATTTCACAGTTCTTACATAAGCGGTTGCAGAGAAAATAGACTTTCGAAATTTTCGCGTAAACCAAGATGGCTGCCCGATCGTAAGATATACAGCCTCCATATTACGCACAATAGTGCTCACTATAGATGTCAATAAACATGGCAAAAATAAAGCATTTTTGTAAAACGGTTTTTGTTTTATTATGAATTTAAATATATTGTTAAGCAATTTTTAACAATTCAAAATGGCTGCCAAACCACATGATGTATCAACTTCTCTTGAACAAATCTGAATGTTAGTCATAAGATAACTCTATAAACAAAATTTCAAGTCTGTCCCATAAGCGGTTTCGGAGAAGAAGATTTTTATAGTTTTTAAAAATGGCGCATACGAAACAAAATGGCCGCCAAGCTATGCAATGTATGGCTTTCAAATTGCACATACTAATGCTCACTATAGACCTCTACAATTTGCAGAAGTTTCATGAAAATTTGTAAATGTTTTATTTCACGAAGGCGATTGCGCAATGCGAATTTTAACTGCTATATTGTCTTTAAGGGTTATGACTATGTGTAATCATGTGTCTATTACACTGTAATATTGTTAAATATTGTAAAACTAATGTATAAAGTGCAAAATTACGCAATTAAATGGCGATAAAAAGGTTAATGTCTCACAGCAGCCATGTTGATTATGGAAAAATCGCAGTTTGAACAAACTTGGTAGAGGACCTTGCAAGGAGCATATGTGCAAAATTGCGCGTCATTGCACTAAGCGGTTTAGGAGAAGAAGATGTTTGAATATTTTCGCAAAATGCAAGATGGCTGCCACATCATGTGACCTAGGCACTTCTCTTGAGCAATAGCAATTTCAGGTCATAGTAGCACTAAGCAGAGCGAGTTTCAAAGTTGTAACATAAGCAGTTCCAGAGCTAATGATTTTTAAGCGTTTGTCAAAATTTGTCGCAAAAAGCAATATGGCTGCCAGAGCATGTGATCTATGAGTTCAATTTTGCATGAGATGTAGCACAGCAATAGGCTGTACCAGCATACCTGATTTTAAGAGCTTTGCAAAAACAGTTAAGCAGTTATGGGCAATTGAATACAAAGCTTGGCGGAATAAAAAGAATAATAATAATAATAATAATAATAAATATAGCTGCAAGCAGCGATAGAGGTGGCCATGCGCATCGACATTGCAATGACATACAAGCAGCTAAGTGACAATATAAAGCTTTATAGAAGTTTTTACAATTCTAACATTAGCAGTTGGAAAGAAAACACATTTTCGAAATGTTTGCGTTTTTCAAGATGGCTGCCCCACCATATGACCAATACTTTCATCATGATCAGATGTAACTCTAGGTCACAAGATTTTGCTTTACAGCAAATTTCACAGCTTTAACATAAGCGGTTGGAAAGAAAACACATTTTCGAAATGTTCGCGTAAACCAATATGGCTGCCACAGCTTGTGACCAGTTCCTTCAACATGAACAACTGTGACTCTAGGTCACAATATAAGGTTATACAGCAAGTTTCACAGTTCTAACATAAGCGGTTGCAGAGAAAATAGATTTTCGAAATATTCGCAAAAAACAAAATGGCTGCCAGATCATATGATATACAGCCTCCATATTAAGCACAGTAATTGTCACCATAGATGTCAATAAACATGGCAAAAATAAAGCATTTTTGTAAAACGGTTTTTGTTTTATTATTAATTTAAAAATATCGTTAAGCGTTTTTGAACAATTCAAAATGGCTGCCAAACCACATGACCTATCAACTTCTCTTGAACAAATCTGAATGTTAGTCATAAGATAACTCTGTAAACAAAATTTCAAGTCTGTGCCATAAGCGGTTTCGGAGAAGAAGATTTTTATAGTTTTTAAAAACAGCGCATACGAAACAAAATGGCCGCCAAGCTATGCATTGTATGGCTTTCAAATTGCACATACTAATGCTCACTATAGACCTCTACAATTTGCAGAAGTTTTATGAAAATTTGCAAATGTTTTATTTCACAAAGGCGACTGCGCAGTGCGAATTTTTACTGCAATATTGCCTTTAGGGGTCATGACTATGTGTACTCATGTGTCTGCTACACTGTAATATAGTTAAATAGTGTAAACATAATGCATAAAGTGCAAATTTACGCACTTAAACAGCGATAAAAAGGCGAATGGCTCATAGCAGCCATGTTGATTATGGAAAATTCGCAGTTTGAACAAACTTGGTAGAGGACCTTGCAAGGAGCACATGTGCAAAATTGCGCTTCATTGCACTTAGCGGTTGCAGAGAAGAAGATGTTTAAAGATTTTCGCACAATTCAAAATGGCAGCTAGGTCATGTGACTAAATCGCTTCTCTTGAACAAACTTTATTCTAGGTCGGTACAGCAGTACACACAGCAAGTTTTACAGCTGTAACATAAGCGGTTCTGGAGAAGAAGATTTTCAAGCGGTTGTCGAAAATTGTCGCAAAAAGCAATATGGCTGCTAGATCACATGACCTATGAGATTTATTTTGCATAGGATTATGCACAGCATAGATCTTTAGCATAGTGCCAAGTTTCATGAGTTTTAGAGTTATGCTGTTGTTTTTATAAGCAGTTGAATAAGTGGCGGAATAATAATAATAATAATAATAATAATAATAATAATAAAAAAAAAATAATAATAATAATAATAATCCTGACAATAACAATAGGTTGTCCTGCAACTTCGTTGCATGGCCACCTAAATATAGCTGCAAGCAGCAATAGAGGTGGCCAGCGCATTATTTTTGCAATGCCATATAAGTAGTTATGTCACAAAATAAAGCTATATAACAACTTTTTAAAGTTCGAACATAAGCATTTGGAAAATAAACACATTTTCGAAATGTTTGCGTTTTTTAAAATGGCTGCCACACCATATGACCCATACTTTCAACATGAACAAATTTAACTCTAGGTGACAATATATGGTTATACAGCAAATTTCACAGTTTTAACATAAGCGGTTGGAAAGAAAACACAGTTTCAAAATTTTTGCGTAAACCAATATGGCTGCCACAGCTTGTGACTAATTCCTTCAACATGAACAACTGTGACTCTAGGTCACAATATAAGACTGTACAGCAAATTTCACAGTTCTTACATAAGCGGTTGCAGAGAAAATAGACTTTCGAAATTTTCGCATAAACCAAGATGGCTGCCCGATCGTAAGATATACAGCCTCTATATTATGCACAATAGTGCTCACTATAGATGTCAATAAACATGGCAAAAATAAAGCATTTTTGTAAAACGGTTTTTGTTTTATTATGAATTTAAATATATCATTAAGCAATTTTGAACAATTCAAAATGGCTGTCAAACCACATGACGTATCAACTTCTCTTGAACAAATCTGAATGTTAGTCATAAGATAACTCTATAAACAAAATAGAGTCATGTTGATTATGGAAAAATCGCAAGTTTAACAATGTTGGTAGAGGAACTTGCAACAAGCATACGTGCAAAATTGCGCTTTATTGCACTAAGCGGTTTAAGAGAAGAAGATGTTTAAAGATTTTTGCAAAATGCAAGATGGTTGCTACATCATGTGACTAAATCACTTCTGTGGAGCAATGGAAAATCTAGGTCATAGCATCACTAAGCACAGCAAGTTTCAAAGTTGCAACATAAACAGTTCCAGAGCTAAAGATTATTAAGCAGTTCTCGAAATTTGTCGCAAAAAACAAAATGGCTGCGTAACCTTATGACCTATGAGTTCAATATTGCATGATATGTAGCATTGCAATAGTCTGTACCAGCATACCTGATTTCAAGAGTTTAGCATAAGTAATTTGTGTTTTGTGAGCAATTGACTCAAAAGAGGAAGTATTGAATTACAAATAATTACGATAAACATAAAACCGATATTGCTGCCGCATCATGTGTCTGATTCTCTCCTAATGAGCAATTGTGAATCTAGGTAACAATATAAGACTGTACAGCAAATTTCACAGTTCTTACATAAGCGGTTGCAGAGAAAATAGACTTTCGAAATTTTCGCATAAACCAAGATGGCTGCCCGATCGTAAGATATACAGCCTCCATATTACGCACAATAGTGCTCACTATAGATGTCAATAAACATGGCAAAAATAAAGCATTTTTGTAAAACGGATTTTGTTTTATTATGAATTTAAATATATCGTTAAGCAATTTTGAACAATTCAAAATGGCTGCCAAACCACATGACGTATCAACTTCTCTTGAACAAATCTGAATGTTAGTCATAAGATAACTCTATAAACAAAATTTCAAGTCTGTCCCATAAGCGGTTTCGGAGAAGAAGATTTTTATAGTTTTTAAAAATGGCGCATACGAAACAAAATGGCCGCCAAGCTATGCAATGTATGGCTTTCAAATTGCACATACTAATGCTCACTATAGACCTCTACAATTTGCAGAAGTTTCATGAAAATTTGCAAATGTTTTATTTCACGAAGGCGACTGCGCAATGCGAATTTTAACTGCAATATTGTCTTTAAGGGTTATGGCTATGTGTAATCATGTGTCTATTACACTGTAATATTATTAAATATTGTAAAACTAATGTATAAAGTGCAAAATTACGCAATTAAATGGCGATAAAAAGGTTAATGTCTCACAGCAGCCATGTTGATTATGGAAAAATCGCAGTTTGAACAAACTTGGTAGAGGAACTTGCTAGGAGCATATGTGCAAAATTGCGCGTCATTGCACTAAGCGGTTTAGGAGAAGAAGATGTTTGAATATTTTCGCAAAATGCAAGATGGCTGCCACATCATGTGACCTAGGCACTTCTCTTGAGCAACAGCAATTTCAGGTCATAGTAGCACTAAGCAGAGCGAGTTTCAAAGTTGTAACATAAGCAGTTCCAGAGCTAAAGATTTTTAAGCGTTTGTCGAAATTTGTCGCAAAAAGCAATATGGCTGCCAGAGCATGTGACCTATGAGTTCAATTTTGCATGAGATGTAGCACAGCAATAGGCTGTACCAGCATACCTGATTTTAAGAGCTTTGTAAAAACAGTTAAGCAGTTATGGGCAATTGAATACAAAGCTTGGCGGAATAAAAAGAATAATAATAATAATAATAATCCGAACAATAACAATAGGTTGTCCTGCAACGTTGTTGCTGGCCACCTAAATATAGCTGCAAGCAGCGATAGAGGTGGCCATGCGCATCGACTTTGCAATGGCATACAAGCTGCTAAGTCACAATATATAGCTATTTAGCACATTTCAAAGATTTAAAAAAAGCGGTTGCAAAGAAATCACATTTTCAAAATTTTCGCGTAAATCAATATGGCTGCCACAGCTTGTAACTAATTCCATCAACATGAACAACTGTGTATCTAGGTCACAATATAAGGTTATACAGCAAGTTTCACAGTTCTAACATAAGTGGTTGCAGAGAAAATAGATTTTCGAAATTTTCGCGTAAAACAAAATGGCTGCCAGATCATATAATATAAAGCCTCCATATTATGCACAATAGTTCTCAATATAGATGTCAATACACATGGCAAAAATAAAGCTTTTTTGTAAAACGGTTGTTGTTTTATTAATAATTTAAAAATATCGTTAAGCGTTTTTGAACAATTCAAAATGGCTGCCAAACCACATGACGTATCAACTTCTCTTGAACAAATCTGAATGTTAGTCATAAGATAACTCTATAAACAAAATGTCAAGTCTCTCCTATAAGCGGTTTCGGAGAAGAAGATTTTTATAGTTTGTAAAAATGGCGCATACGAAACAAAATGGCCGCCAAGCTATGCAATGTATGGCTTTCAAATTGCACATACTAATGCTCACTATAGACCTCTACAATTTGCACAAGTTTCATGAAAATTTGCAAATGTTTTATTTCACGAAGGCGATTGCGCAATGCGAATTTTAACTGCAATATTGTCTTTAAGGGTTATGACTATGTGTAATCATGTGTTTATTACACTGTAATATTGTTAAACATTGTAAAACTAATGTATAAAGTGCAAAATTACGCAATTAAATGGCGATAAAAAGGTTAATGTCTCACAGCAGCCATGTTGGTTATGGAAAAATCGCAATTTTAACAAACTTGGTAGAGGACCTTGCAAGGAGCATATGTGCAAAATTGCGCTTTATTGCACTAAGCGGTTTAAGAGAAGAAGATGTTTAAAGATTTTCGCAAAATGCAAGATGGCTGCTACATCATGTGACCAAGGCACTTCTGTTGAGCAATGGCAAATCTAGTTCATAGCAGCACTAGGCACAGCAAGTTTCAAAGTTGCAACATAAGCAGTTCCAGGGCTAAAGACTATTAAGCAGTTCTCGAAATTTGTCGCAAAAAACAATATGGCTGCGTAACCTTATGACCTATGAGTTCAATATTGCATGAGATGTAGCAGAGCAATAGGCTGTACTAGCATACCTGATTTCAAGAGCTTTGCTTTAGCAGTTCAAAAGTTATGGGCAATAGAAAAAGTGGCGGAATAATAATAATAATAATAATAATAATAATAAAAAAAATAATAATAATAATAATAATCCTGACAATAACAATAGGTTGTCCTGCAACTTCGTTGCATGGCCACCTAATAATAATCCGAACAATAACAATAGGTTGTCCTGCAACTTTGTTGCTGGCCACCTAATAAAAATAAAATATCTCAATATGAGTAATAACACTGATAGTATTACTATATCCACCTTGAGAGATTTAGGATGTACATAACAATTAAACACTCTCCATAGAGTAGAGAAAGGAACCATCTACACCTTCATTGAAAAGAGAGATTTGAAAGAATACAAGCCTTAAAGGGACACTCAGGTTAAATTAAATTTTCATGATTCAGATACAGCATGTAATTTTAAACAACTTTCCAATTTACTTCCATTAAAAAAAATGTGCACATTCTTTTATATTTACAATTTTTGAGTCACCAGATCCTACTGAGCATGTGCAAGAATTCAGAATATACGTATATGCATTTGTGATTGGCTGATTGCTATTACATGGTACAAGGGGAGTGGAAATATACATAACTTTGAAATTTGTTATAAAAAAATCTACTACTTATTTGAAGTTCAGACTAAGTGCTATTGCATAGTCTTGTTATCTTGCATTTGTTGATTATGCAAATCTAATGTGTTGACTGGTCCTTTAAGAGGCCTGAATACTGCACTAACAGTATTAGTATTTATCTAAATTAGATAAAAAAAATAATTAAAACACATCCTAATCAGATATAGTACTTGATTTAATGGAGACTACTGTTAATAGCCACTAGATGGCAACAAACACCAGGGAATCCCTGCTGAACTGAAAAAAAATTGTTTAAAGGGACATTCCAGTCAAAATATAAATGCACATAGATTTATTGCATCTTTGAATAGTAACATATTTGCAATATACATGTATTGGCAAAAATGCTTCTATTAAGAGTTATCACTGTTTTAGTGTTAACATTTTTCTCTGCACGTGCATGTGAAGCATAGTTAGATATTTTCACAGCACCCACATTTTTAAAAAATGCAGCTGCTCAGATCATCAGTGGGGCTTGTATCATGTCAGCCATTAACAAATTGAGTCATTACCAGATGGTACAAGAACCTTAGGCTCTCCGAACAAGTGTTGTGTTTAAAATGCTGGTGCACGGTGCATACCTAAATACACTTTTGAAACAGCTATAACTTTTAGTAGAAGCATTTTTGCTAACGCATGTATATTACAAAATTGCTTCTGTTCAATACCGAAATGCACCCATGTGGTTTCCAATCTTGGCTGGAATATCCCTTTAAATAGTAAAGTACAATTTTTTTCTTCTTAAAAAAAAAAAAAAAACATTTGTACACAAACATTTTCTATGAGAAACTGCATAAAGCAGTATTTACACCATAACAGCAAAAGTTCCCTCTCAGCATGAGAACTAGCTTAGCAATAAAAGGACTAAGACAAAACATACAGCCTTTGGCCTCTAGTTATCAAGCCATCTACTTACCTTCCTTCGCCGCCCCCAATACGCCCGCCTAAGCTCGCCTCACATCGCTGCCGCTGACCTGAATACGTTCGCCAAAGTTATCAAAAAAGCTGTCAAAAAGCCGTGCACCAAGTACGGGGCGATGAGCAGCGGACTGTGATAGTTATCACTCATCCGATCTTGCTTCTGTTCGGCTTTTTCCCAGCTTTATTGATAAGCTGTCACTAAGCACCCACACTAAACTACACTGTTTTACCCCCTATACCGGCGCCCGCGGAGCCCCCCGCAACTAAATAAAGTTATTAACCCCTAAACCGCCGCTCTTAGACCCCGCCGCAACTATAATAAATGTATTAACCCCTAAACCGCCGCTCCCGGACCCCGCCGCCACCTATATTAAACTTATTAACCCCTAATCTGCCCCCCTTACACCGTCGCCACCTAAAATAAATTTATCAACCCCTATCCTGCCCCCCCTACACCGCCGCAACCTATAATAAAATTATTAACCCCTAAACCTAAGTCTAACACTAACCCTAACACCCCTCTAACTTAAATATTAATTAAATAAATCTAAATAAATATTACTCTTATTAAATTAATTATTCCTATTTAAAACTAAATACTTACCTATAAAATAAACCCTAATATAGCTACAATATTACTAATAATAATATTGTAGCTATTTTAGGATTTATTTTTATTTTACAGTCAAATTTAAATTTATTTTAACTAGGTACAATAGCTATTAAAAAGTTATTAACTATTTAATAGCTACCTAGATAAAATAAAGTCAAATTTACCTGTAAAATAAAAACTAACCTAAGTTTCAATTACACCTAACACTACACTATCATTAAATAAATTATTCCTATGTAAAACTAAATACTTACCTGTAAAATAAACCCTAAGATAGCTACAATGTAATTAATAATTACATTGTAGCTATCTTAGGATTTATATTTATTTTACAGGTAATTTTGTATCTATTTTAACTCGGTACAATAGCTATTAAATAGTTATTAACTATATAATAACTACCTAGCTAAAAGAAATACAAAATTAGCTGTAAAATAAATCCTAACCTAAGTTACAATTAAACATAACACTACACTATCATTAAATAAATTAAATTAATTAACTACAATTACCTACAATTAAATACAATTAAATAAACTAACTGAAGTACAAAAAATAAAAAAAACTAAGTTACAAAACGACGCCTACCCAACGAATGGATATTCCTTTAAGTGACGTCATCTAAGATGGCGTCCCTCGAATTCCGATTGGCTGATAGGATTCTATCAGCCAATCGGAATTAAGGTAGGAAAAATCTGATTGGCTGATGCAATCAGCCAATCAGATTGAGCTTGCATTCTATTGGCTGATCGGAACAGCCAATAGAATGCAAGCTCAATCTGAGTGGCTGATTGGATCAGCCAATCGGATTGAACTTGAATCTGATTGGCTGATTGCATCAGCCAATCAGATTTTTCCTACCTTAATTCCGATTGGCCAATCGGAATTCGAGGGACGCCATCTTGGATGACGTCACTTAAAGGAATATCCATTCGTCAGGTAGGCGTCGTTGGAAGAGGATGGCTCCGCGTCGGCTCGTTTGAAGAAGGCTCCGCTCCACTCCGGATGGATGAAGATTGAAGACGCCGCATGGATGAAGACTTCTATCAGATGGAAGACCTCTTCAGCGCCCCTTGGATGATGACTTCGGCCGCTGCGGATGTCCTCTTCTGTTCCATCGGTGGTCGGCTGGCTGAAGACGACTCAAGGTAGGGAGATCTTCAGGGGGTTAGTGTTAGGTTTTTTTAAGGGGGGTTTGGGTGGGTTAGAGTAGGGGTATGTGGGTGGTGGGTTTTAATGTTGGGGGGGTTGTATTTTTTTTAACATGCAAAAGAGCTGATTACTTAGGGGCATGCCCCGCAAAAGGCCCTTTTAAGGGCTGGTAATAGAGCTGTTAACTTTTGTAATTTAAAATAGGATAAGGCATTTTTTTATTTTGGGGGGCTTTGTTATTTTATTAGGGGGCTTAGATTAGGTGTAATTAGCTTAAAAATCTTGTAATATTTATTTATTTTTTGTAACTTATTTATTTTTTATTTTTTGTACTTTAGTTAGTTTATTTAATTGTATTTAATTGTAGGTAATTGTAGTTAATTAATTTAATTTATTTAATGATAGTGTAGTGTTAGGTTTAATTGTAACTTAGGTTAGGATTTATTTCACAGCTAATTTTGTATGTCTTTTAGCTAGGTCGTTATTAAATAGTTAATAACTATTTAATAACTATTGTACCTAGTTAAAATAAATACAAAGTTACCTGTAAAATAAATATAAATCATAAAATAGCTACAACGTAATTATTAATTACATTGTAGCTATCTTAGGGTTTATTTTACAGGTAAGTATTTAGTTTTAAATAGGAATCATTTATTTAATGATAGTGTAGTGGCGATGGTGTAGGGGGGCAGATTAGGGGTTAATAAGTTTAATATAGGTGGCGGCGGGGTCCGGGAGCAGCGGTTTAGGGGTTAAACAATTTATTTAGTTGCGGTGGGGTCCGGGATCCGCAGGATAGGGGTTAATAAATTTATTATAGGTGGCAGCGTTATAGGGGGGCAGAATAGGGGTTAATAGGTATTATGTAGGTGGCGGTGGGGTCCGGGGACGGCGGTTTAGGGGTTAACATATTTATTATAGTTGTGGCGGGGTCCAGGAGCGGCGGTTTAGGGGTTAACATATTTATTATAGTTGCGGCGGGGTCCGGGAGCGGCAGTTTAGGGGTTAACATATTTATTATAATTGCGGCGGGGTCCGGGAGCAGCAGTTTAGGGGTAAGCATGTTTAATATAGGTGGCGGCGGTGTAGGGGGGCAGATTAGGGGTGTTTAGACTCAGGGTACATGTTAGGGTGTTAGGTGTACACACTTCCCCTAGGAATCAATGGGATGTCGGGCAGCAGCGAACATGAACTTTCGCTATGGTCAGACTCTCATTGATTCCTATGGGATCCACCACCTCCAGGGCGGCGGATTGAAAACCAGGTACGCTGGGCCGGAAAAGTGCCGTTTTTGAGGTTGACGGCTTGATAACTAGAGGCCTTTGTCTCAATAGATTGTTCCAGACAGAGGGGCAAAGATGCTCATCTTGAGAGAGATCTGAGCATCTGCGCTGTTCCAAACCCTTCCAGAGAAGCGCCTCTAGCTGCCTTGCAAGGTTGTGAAGCAGACATTCTGAACCTCTTCATGCCGCAGCACCTGGCGGTCCCCATGGACCCCCCCCAATAGGGTAAGAAACTGCTACCTGAAGGTTTCAGCACCATAGGAGTGGTTTGGAGCAGATTTCGCACCAACAAAAGATCCTGCGGCTGGAAAGTTAACCCCCACCGCACCGGATCTTACAGTCTCCATGCTGCTCTTAAATAAAAACAAGCGTCCAAGGAAAGGAGATAGAAATGTGGAGATGGACTAACCACCGTTGTACAGCCAGATCCCTCTACCACTGGCCTTAGACTGTCCAAGCTCATACACCACTGTATAGAGAGAAAGTATACTCACATTACTACTGAATGGAGTGAACAGGGTAATGTGGCGGTGCAATTTAATCTCTCAGTAGAGTGAAAATAAGGGACCATTATTATATAATAAAGGGATTTAACCCCCATATAAATATATTAACCGGGAAATGAACCCACATTGGTAAGGTGCCAGGTTATGATTAAACCACCAAAGTGTCTCTAGAGGGGAATAATTAAGCAGAATATTAAAAAAAAAAACTCTAAGAGGTTAAGATCTGCTCCTCCAGACCTAAGCTGTGGCGACTAATTTTGAGCCACACCATACAAGCCACACGTTTCCCAATAAGATATTGGGACCATACATTCATTATTTATAAGGTCATACGAGTGACGATATGTCAGAGGAACTCTTTGTCTGCCCTTCTAGGATCCCAAGTACCATCACAGGGGCACCCCGATCCACTTAATACCCCCTAAAGAGGTAACCTGTCTCTCTTTGAAAACGCTCACTGTGCATTAACCCCTTAACGACGCATGTCGTACAGGGTACGTCGCACACAACCTGGTCTTTAAAGACTAGCGACGTACCCTGTACGACATTAGGGTTTCGGTTATTGCAGTGATGCCTCGAGGCATCCTGCAATAACTCTCCTTGGCCATCCGATGCAGAGAGAGCCACTCTGTGGCCCTCTCTGCACCGGACATCGATGGCCGGTATCGTTGGTGGGTGGGAGCCAGTCTGGGAGGCGGGTGGGCGGTGTGATGTGGAGGGGGCGTGATCATGGGCGGGAGCGTGTGGGGACCGCTACACTGCAGAAAAAATTTAAACAGAAAGTGGAAAAAAAATAATAATTATAAGTGATCTAAGGGATCTCGGAGGGAGGGAGGTGGGAGGCAAGCTACACTACAGAAAAATTATAAAAAAAATAATAAAAAATATATTTTATTGTAAACTGGGTACTGGCAGACAGCTGCCAGTACCCAAAATGGCTACCAATACGTTAGAGGAGGAGGGTTAGAGAGCTGTTTGAGGGGGGATCAGGGAGGTTGGGGGCATTTTTCTTTGGAAATACCTTTTATTTTAGTACTGGCAGACTTTCTGCCAGTACTTAAGATGGCGGGGACAATTGTGTGGTGGGGAAGGGAAGAGAGCTATTTGGGAGGGATCAGGGGGTGTGATATGTCAGGTGGGAGGGTAATCTCTACATTAAAGCTAAAATTAACCCTGCAAGCTCCCTAATTAACCCCTTCACTGCTGGGCATAATACACGTGTGGTACGCAGCTGCATTTAGCAGCCTTCTAATTACCAAGAAGCAACGCCAAAGCCATATATGTCTGCTATTTCTGAACAAAGGGGATCACAGAGAAGCTTTTACAACCATTTGTGCCATAATTGCACAAGCTGTTTGTAAATAATTTCAGTCAGAAACCTAAAATTGTGAAAAATTTAACTTTTTTTTCATTTGATCGCATTTGGCGGTGAAATGGTGGCATGAAATATACCAAGATGGGCCTAGATCAATACTTGGGGTTGTCTGCTACACTACACTAAAGCTAAAATTAACCCTAGAAGCTCCCTACATGCTCCCTAATTAACCCCTTCACTGCTGGGCATAATACACATGTGGTGCCCAGCGGTATTTAGCGGCCTTCTAATTACCAAAAAGCAACGCCAAAGCCATATATGTCTGCTATTTCTGAACAAAGGGGATCCCAGAGAAGTGTTTACAACCATTTATGCCATAATTGCACAAGTTGTTTGCAAATAATTTCAGTGAGAAACCTAAAGTTTGTGAAAAAAATGGTGAAAAAGTGAACAATTTTTTTTATTTGATCTCATTTGGCGGTGAAAGGGTGGCATGAAATATACCAAAATGGGCCTAGATCAATACTTTGGGATGTCTGCTAAAATAAAATATATACATGTCAAGGGATATTCAGGGATTCCTGAAAGATATCAGTGTCCCAATGTAACTAGCGCTAATTTTGAAAAAAAGTGGTTTGGAAATAGCAAAGTGCTACTTGTATTTATTGCCCTATAACTTGCAAAAAAAGCAAAGAACATGTGAACATTGAGTATTTCTAAACTCAGGACAAAATTTAGAAACTATTTAGCATGGGTGTTTTTTGGTGGTTGTAGATTTGTAACAGGTTTTGGGGGTCAAAGTTAGAAAAAGTGTGTTTTTTTCCATTTTTTCCTCATATTTTATAATTTTTTTATAGTAAATTATAAGATATGATGAAAATAATGGTATCTCTAGAAAGTCCATTTAATGGCGAGAAAAACGGTATTAATATGTGTGGGTACAGTAAATGAGTAAGAGGAAAATTACAGCTTAACACAAACACCGCAGAAATGTAAAAATAGCCCTGGTCCTTAAAGGGCCACTGTAAGTAAATATTTTCTATGCCTGTTACTAACTAACTACCCCAAATACGCTTTTTATCAATATCATTTCATTAACATATCTCTACCGTATATCAGAAATCTTGTCTGCAAATTTAATTGTTTTCCAAACCCACTCCGTGGGTATCCTTTGCTCTGTACCAATCCGTTTACAATACCTAGGTTTCAAAATGGCGCTTTAAACACAAAGTTATTGGTTTAAGTATTTTGAACATGCAGTGCTGAAAATAGTGGGCAGGATAACGTGACATCATCGGCGAATAAAAGATATAACTTTTAGAACGTTATGAAACCTCGTTTTGGAGAAAATATAGGTCAGTAGGTTTTAATTAATGTTTATTAACTTTAATATGTTAGTTGTTTAGCTTAAAAATTATAACAGAAAGTAATCCTTTAAGGGAAAGAAATTGAAAAATGGCCTTGTTCTTAAGGGGTTAAACAACACAATTACCTCACACACAGCCGGAGCTCTGGTGCCGTTAGAGAGTAAAAGGGCTTAACTGCTCAAATACTGATATCCCCAACCGAGGATATAACTTAGTCCCCAGACCCTTTACTGAGGGAATAAGAGCTTCACCTGTGAATAAAATTAAAGGATTAACCCTCCAGAGTCTCTGCTGTGGAGCAGTCGCAGCAGTTCCAGGTCTGACAGACAGATTGCTGAGTGGGGTGTTTGCTGCAGAGAGAACAGAGACTACTCTGCAACCTCCAGCAGCTAACAGCTACCAATACTCTTACTCAAGAGGATTACATAAACAAAGCATTACCCCAGTCTTGTCTTGAAAGGGAAGCTACCCATTAAATTACTTAGTTCAATGTTTCTTAAGAGCACTATCTTTGTACTCCTCCTTGTTTCAGGAAAGCAAAGAATGACTGGGGATTATGGGAAGGGGGAGGGATACTTAACCTCTTAAGGACATATGACGGAATTTTTCCGTCATAAAACAATTGAGCAAACTGAAAGCTGTGTCCTTAAAGGGTTAAAGCTTTGCTGGGGTGTTATTTTCCTCCTCCTGCTGGCCAGGAGTTGAATTCCCAACAGTAATGAATGGAATTGTGGATTCGCAATGCCATTGGAAAGAAATATTAATTTAAGGTGCCACTTTATTGGATTAAATTTACTATTACTAATTTACTATTAGACAACTCAATTAACCCAAAATGTATTATTAACTCCTGTCCTAATTTATTATACAGAAAGTAATAAGAGCAGGGAAGAAAAAATAAACCTCAAACTAACTTTGAAGTCAAACTATCTGTATTATCCTTGTTTACCTATTTAACTGATTCTTATTCCTATAATTGTAATCTTAGCCCAGATCTTCAGTCCACTGCTGTCCCCTATCCACGTGTATCCTTCCCTGTAATATTTAAAGGGACAGTGTAGTCAAAAACAAATCTGGGCTATTTACATAAAGCTTTAGATGCAGGTAAACTGCAGGTAAACTTTGCAATATACATGTATTCAATGTTACCTCTAATTTTTTAATCAGTGTGCGCAATACTTTTTGGCCTGTGCAATTTTTGGCAAAGTGACTAAAATGTGGACGCACGTTAACATGGGGATATTAACCCTTTGAGTGCTAAGCTTTTTTTAGGGTTTTTTTATTTTTACAAAAAAAACATTTTAACTTTTTTTTTCTTTTCAGACCCCCAAGACTTACACTATTGGAAAGGTTGGAAAGATTAGACGATTACCTTTACAGCAGTGGGTCTTGGGGGTCTGTAGCTGCTTAGATGCCTGAGATACAGGCTAAGCAGCATGCCCCCTGCTCCTATATTTAACATTGTTAAGTATAAATAAAGTTGCGCAGTGACGTCATCATGTCATTGCGCGTGACGTCACCGCACATCACGTGAAGCCCTGGCGATGCCTGTCACTATGCAGGCCCGATCGCCAGGGTAGGAGCGGGTGGGAGCCCTCAGATCTCCCTCAAGGTGGGAGAGTGCTAATGACGGCTCTGAGCCATCATTAGCACCAGAGTGGGAAACTCTGTGACGGGTCAGAGCCGTCATTAGCACTCAAAGGGTTAAGTCTGAAAATGTGGTAAAGGTAGTAAACAGCTCATGAAAGTGTCACACAAGCATGCATAGTCTATTATATTGTTCTCTATTTAAATAAGGCAGGAACACACACAATCTCACCCAAATCACGCACACACACACACCACATTCTCAGTTTCAAACACGCTTTCCCACTCTAGCTCATACTTTCCCTCCCACTTACTTACACACACACACTCTTCCAATCTCACTATTGCACACTCTCCCACACACACACACACACACACACACACAAACACTCAAACTCTCACATGCTATCACACTCACCCAAACAGTCTTTCACTCTCCCATACACACACTATCCCACTCTATCACACTTTATCACACACTATCACACTCATCGTCTCACACACTATCACACTCAGCCTCTCTCACACACACGCTATATCACACACTATCACTCAGCCTCTCACACACACTATCACACATACCCTCTCACACACACTTTATCACAGGGCTTGACAAATATGTTCAAAATCTAAAAGGCAGCACAAAAATCTAGGAGCCAGGTGTGTGTGTACACACATACAAAATAATACCTATACGCACATGTATGTGTGTGTGTATATATATATATATATATATATATATATATATATATATATATATATATATATATATATATATATATATATATATATAAAATATATATATATATATATATATATATATATACATATAGTATATACACACATGCTTTTTCATTGTATGTGTCTGTGCATGTGCTATAATATATAAATTACTTGCATGTAATATGTACAAACATATACAGTAACAAGCATACACTTCCTGTGCAGCTCTTGCTGGGCACCCTGCACATAGGAATATTAGCCACAGACCGGATCTGACGTCAGCAGTCCTGACGAGTGCGTCCAGTGTGTGAGAACAGCGTGCAGGCGCGAGTGTCTGCCGAGAACAAACGCCATCTAGGCTGTTACCCCTAGGAACTTTGTCGGCTAGTACAGAGGTGGCCTGCCTACAAGCAAGCAATGGAAGGTATGGGGCCGGTTTAAAGTCTCTGGTTGCTCACCTTCACGCACGGTTCAGTGAGGACGACCCAAGCTCTTTGCGGACAGGATCTGCTCGAGACAGGCCGCAAAGAGAAGCGGCAAGAAAGTTGTCCAAAGCACCTTACCTAGTGCTTGGTCCGGTAACTCAATTTGGCCTTTAAGTCCTCTGGCCAAGGACAACTTTGTCTGGTTTTATTTATTTTTTTTAGACTTGTCTTTCATCCCCTACCTCAACACTGGCAAAGGTTATTATTTAAAACAAGTCTGGGTAGTGAGTTGGGGAGGGTGAAAATTACCACGGGTATCCGTCTGGGTGTACTCCCTGCTCTTTCAGTGTTCCATCTGTGTGGGCTTTCCTATCTAAGAAGAGAGCAAGAGGGATACTTGACAACTGTGTTTCCCTACATAAGTCCCTCCACCCACCCCCCAGTGAACACAGGAAATGCCAGTTAAAAAGTCCTGTTATGTGCCCACATTTAGTTAAAAAGTCTGGGTTCTCTGGAGGGAGGGTGAAGACAGTCTAAATCCTCTAAGACTGTTAAAAGTTCCTTATGCAGTTCGGGGTTAGGAAAGAATACAGTCAGCACAAGTCCCCCCTCAGGGATCTACATACCCCAGTGAAGATAACTAATAAGTGGTGTGAATTAGAATTTTAAACAGGAAATGAAAACTTAACTGTATCCATGGTCATGATTGCAAGCTGAGTATGCACCCTACAACACTCTTTTTGTATAGTCTTGAAAAGAAAAGGAGGTTGGTGCTTACTTGATGAAAAACTTTTTCAAGGACTCGCACCCCCTTGGTGAACAAAGGGGAAAAGAAATTGAGCCCTGCTCCAAGCTAAGGAGGCCTCCCCTTTTTAGCAGCATACACCCTAAGGCTGTTTTATGACCTTGATCCTCCTATCTTTTTTTTTTTTGCTAAAAAGTAGAATTAAGGGTAGTGCTCTTAGAAGACTGTTTGCACCTCAAAGTAAAGGTTTGGCCCATGGTTAGAACTGGCAGCTGAGATCTTGCAGCCCCTCGTTGAAAAAGAGAGAAAAGAGAAAAAAGGAGGGTGGAATATAAGCCAGAATAGTTATAATTGAAAACCAGGAACTTCCACATACAAACTTACACCTATCTGGGTTAAAGCGCTACTGCAGAACCCTTTTTTTTTTTTGTGTATCTCTTTTGTTTTGATTTTTCCTTTTCAGGTTCTGGGGCAGAAATTTGGTTTAAAATATGCATGGGTTAAACAAGTAGGGTGTGCTGAATTGGTTCATACTAATTTAATTGTTTCACTGTATATTTGCTGATCAGGATCTATATTTATTTTTGTATAACTATGTTAAATAAGGTTACATTTATATCGGTAAAATAATGGGTTTTAGGATGCTGATGCTGTTATTTGCCCATTAATATTCCAGGAGATAAGAGCCAGGAAGTATTATTCTTACCCCTGTGAAATTTTGGAGGGGGTGCAATAACTGCAGGTACCCCTCGTAACTATATAGCAGCGGCAGAGAACGTGATTGGAGTTATAACTCACTGTAACAGATTGTCTAATAGCCCATTTAATTTGTATTTGTATATATTATTACTTGCTAAAAAGGTAGCGTGAAAGCGGAGCATAAACTTACCTGAAAGGTCACACCTACAATTTAGTGAAGGTGATTCGCATTGAGATTTTTTGGGCGCTGTACATAGGACCTGATTTCCTCTTAATGATTATATCCTGGTGGAGTTTTGGGGGCCCAATCAGAATAGAGTTCTCCTCGCAACACAAGACACACACAGAATATTGTGCACTCTTTTTTTTTCTTTATTTTACTTTTTTTTTCCATAACTTAAAGAGAATTAAATCCACATCACACCTTACAGACACTATATTACTCACCTTTTACATAAGACTGATACCCCACAATGCCGCCCAAGAAAGACAAAAATAAACCTAAAGGCCACAATATCTTATCTCAGGATAGTATAGTAGAAGAAATTATACCTGCCCATACGGACTTAGATGTCCAACAGTTGGTGAAAGAGTTTTCAGCTACAATGTTACCCCACCTTGATTTAATCAGACAGGATGTTGCCACCTTATCCTCTGAAGAAAGACAATTAAATAATAGGCTAGAATAGGCCGAAGCTAGAATCTCAGAGATTGAAGACAGGATGAACTCTAGGGAACAAGATACCAAATACTATGATAGTACAATAATATTTCAGGATTATTTGTTAGAAACCTCCAATCGTAGAAAGGTAATGGCCCCTTACTGTACGCGTCTGATTGAGAAGGGTTATAATGCCTATCTGTTATATCCAGCAAAAATTAAAGTGTTAAGAGCAGGAGTTTGGCATCTGTTGAATAACAAGTCATAAGCTATTCATTTCTTAGAAGATGCTGAGCTTTAAGTTCTAATAGTTTTGGCAAGACTTTTCGCACTGTAATTGCTAGAAATTGCATTTATGTTTAAGGAAAATAATGAAATTAAGATAACTTTTTTTTTTTATTCTTATGGTTTAGTTAGAGTTTTTGAAAAAAGCAAGTCCAGTGGGAAAAGGGAAATATCCTTTTCCCTTTTTTTTTTTTTTTTCCCTCCTCCCTCTATGCGCTCCCGCCCTTTGCTCGCCCTCCCTCAGGTTCCTCCTCATGATCTTAGGCTAAAGTATGACTATTATTAACCTAGTGTCATGGAATGTTCGTGGCATCACCTCCCCCATCAAACGTAAGTCCATATTGAATCATTTAAAGTCGCATAACGCTCAAATTGCCTTTATTCAAGAAACATTTCTCCAAGCAAACGAAATCCCTAAACTTAAGTCAGGTTGGGTGGGGGAGGTAGTGGCAACCTCAGGCCCCAAAAGGAAAAAAAGTGTGGCAATATTATTTCATAAAAACCTAGAGTATAAAATTACACATGCGGACATTGATGAAGATGGTAGATATATTATAGCCCAAGTAATTATATCAGGACAGAAATTTACACTTTGCAATTTATATGGCCCGAACAATAGTGACATAGGGTTCTGGAATAAATTAACTAAAAAATTAATAGAACACACAGGTAGCAGCCTAATTATAGCCGGTGATTTTAATTTAATTGCACAATATCCTTTGGATCGCCTGCATAGAGTTAAAGGAAAAACCAAAAAGACGAGCTACAAAGACGAAATAAACACCCTTAAAAACTTTTTAAAAAATTTAGCTTTAAAAGATATTTGGAGGCTTCAAAACCCAGATTTAAAAGAATACACATGCGAATCCAAAACGCACAAAACGTTCTCAGGAATTGATTACTTTTTAAACGAAAAACTAGTAGGTAAAGTTAGTAAGGCGTATATTTCGTCAATTATTATTTCTGATCACGCTCCAATTTCATTACAGTTGCAGGTTGATCAGGTTAAAAGGTCTTGTGCGTCTTTTTGTTTCCCAAAATATCTGTTTAACAATACGAAATTTAAGAATTGGTTAAATGAAAAATGGAATGAGTATTATCTTCATAATAAGGACTCTGTACGGAATCCTGAGATATTTTGGGAGGCTTCAAAAGCAGTTTTAAGGGGAGAAGTGAAAGCATATTTGTGCAATTTGAAAAAAAATAATAATGAACGTAACTCACAACTTAATAACCAACTGGCCAACGCATATAACACTTATTTAAGAGAACTAACGAATGAAAGGTGGAGCGCATACCTTCAGGCCAAAAAGGAGAGGGAGATTTTCTTACAGCAGAATGCTGCTGTTGAAATCCTAAGAACAAACTCTAAATATTATAGGCATGGGGGCAAAATGGGCAAATGTCTGTACGGACTGGTAAAACAAATTAATGGTCCTAAAACTATCCTGGCGATAAAAGGGGGTAAGAAAAGATCAACAAAAACCAGTGAAATTTGTTTGGAATTTTTAAATTATTATAAGCAGATCTTTTCCCCCTCAGAAATTAATGAGGACAACAAAAGGAAAATTTGGGAAACTTGTGAATTACCACATTTTCACCCACAGAACTATCAGATCTAAATAGACCAATAGTGGAGGATGAAATTGTGATGGCCATTAAACATTTAGCTTGTAATAAGGCCCCAGGTCCGGATGCTCTACCGAACGAGTATTGTAACATTTTGCAGAATAATATAGTACAAAGCCTTGCTGACTTATTTAACTATTATTTTGTGGAAGGGTCAAACCCTTCTTGTGAATTTACAAAATCCATTATCACCTTAATCCCTAAAAAGTGTAAAGATTCTGAAACTTTGGATGCATATTGTCCTATCTCATTGCTTAACTCAGCCTACAAAATACTAACGTCAATAGTTGCGGCAAGGCTCCAGAAGCTGTTACCAAAGTTAATTCACCCGGACCAAACGGGATTTATTAAAGGGAGATCCTCTTTTTCTAACTTAAGGAAACTATTGTTAACGGTAGACTATTATAGTACACAGAAGAATGACATTAAGTGCATAGATAATGATAAGGCAATAGTTGCCATCGATGCTGAAAAAGCCTTTGATGCAATTGATTGACAGCACCTTTTTAGTGTTTTAGAACGATTTGGATTGAAGGGGCATTTTTTGAAATTTATAACCTTGTTGTATGATAAACCTTTTTCGGCCTTGTTGGTTAACGGGTTAATTTCAGATAATTTTGCTTTTTAACTTGAGTATTGAGCCGCTGGCAGTGGTTTTGAGAGATAGTATCCTAGGTATAAAAGTCGGCTCTAGAGAATTAAAAATATCGCTGTATGCTGACGATCTCTTGGTATTCATAAGTAACACCAGAGAAAATTTTTCGAAACTTATGAAGATTCTTTAAATGTTTGGCACCTTCTCAGGTTATAAGGTTAACTCCCAAAAATCTGAAATTTTATGGATTCAAAAGAATGAACACTCAAGAGGTGATATCCCATTTAAGGAAGTTAAAAGCCTAAAATATCTAGGCATCAATGTAAATATAACCCCAGAAAAGTGGTATGAAGAAAACTTGTCTGGGTTAATTGATAAGGTGCAGAAAGATCTTAAGAGATGGTCGCTTTTTCCACTCTCCTTAGCAGGGAAAATCAATCTGATTAAAATGATTGTACTTCCTAAACTTTTATATATTTTACAGAACATACCTCTGTTCCTTAAATCTACTGACCTACAAAAAATAAACAAAGCTTTTAAACACTTTTTAGGGGGGAAAAAGAAACCTAAACTGTCCATACTTAGATTATCCCAAGACAAAGAATGTGCAGGCTATAATTTTCCTTGTATCCAAAAATACAACTGGTCCTGCTTATTAAAAATGATTCCAGATTGGTTGTTGGAGGTTGGTCACTTCTATTTGAAGGATCTTGAGCAGGAACTATTTGCACCTTTGTCCCTTAAAACCGCAATCCATTTAGAGCTTTCTTCTCTGCTGGAGCTAATGAAGAAAATGATTACTTTTAAAAATCCCATCTTAGCTTGGCAAAGAGTCTGTAAAATATTACAGGTTGATTTCCGGTACTCTAAATATTTGCCCATTACAGGTAACCCTCTGTTTTCAGAGGGAACCAACTGCAAAGTGTTTAAAATTTGGAAATTGAAAGGATTAGAATATTTCCATCAGTGTATAGACTTAACCACTCATAATGTTTGTTCATTTGATGATATCAAAGCCCAATTCAAGGTGGTTATTAAAGACTTTTTTGGTTATTTGCAGGTTAGACAGTTTTTAAATTCAATTTGGGATGGCTTGCTGTTGGGGATCTCCCTCTCCCAGGCTGGTGTGCACTCCATCTCGTATTGGTACAGGTTATTGTTGTCAGGCGAGGGGGAAGTTAACCTTTATTCGTTAGTGCGTAGGTGGGTGATTGATATCCCAGGGATAAATAATGATGCCATAAGGCAGAGTATTGCAAGGGCTTGGCGTGCTACTCCGTTGCTTTCCTGGAGAGAAGCGCAACTGCAACTGATTAACCGTACGTATATAACACCATTTGTGTTAAGCCTGTGGAACAAAAATCGAAGTTTCCATTGCTATAGATGTAACTTACCTAGAGCAAATCTTGGTCACTGTATTTGGAGTTGTCCCAAGGTGTTTAGCTTTAGGGCTAAAATCTCTTTTTGGCTCTCTAAAATAATTGGACATCAGCTGACTTTAAAAAAAGAGGATATTATTTTGCTCTAAGAAAACATATTACCACCCTTAAATTCCAAGCTTATCTTTATAAACTTTACGATATTATGTGCAAGGAATACTATCTTCTATTCATGGAAATCAAGGAGAACACCAAGTTTCTCGCAATTTGTTAATTATATGCACACAAAACTGGTACTGGAGCAATACGACACATCTATTGACTCAGAGTATGAGATACTTAGGTTCTTTAAAAAATGGGGCAACTTTATTCAAAACTTGCCGTTTAATTTACAGAAACAGTATATATACCCATTTCGGAATTCTATCCACGTACAGGAAGCCTATCTTAGAGGTGAATTCTCCACTCAAAATATGGAACCTTAGTCCAGGGGGGTGAGCGGGGGGGGGGAGCGGGGGGAGTGAGGATGGTGGATGCCCTTTGTTCTGTTTATAATTAGTGATGTCGCGAACCTAAAAATTTTGGTTCGCGAATGGCGTAACCCGAACTTCCGCAACTGTTCGCGAACCGACGAACCAGGCGAACCGCCATTGACTTCAATGGGCAGGCGAACTTTAAAACCAACAGGGACTCTTTCTGGCCACAATAGTGATGGAAAAGTTGTTTCAAGGGGACTAACACCTGGACTGTGGCATGCCGGAGGGGGATCCATGGCAAAACTCCCACGGAAAATTACATAGTTGATGCAGAGTCTGGTTTTAAGCCATAAAGGGCATAAATCACCTAACATTCCTAAATTGTTTGGAATAACGTGCTTTAAAACATCAGGTATGATGTTGTATCGATCAGGTAGTGTAAGGGTTACGCCCGCTTCACAGTGACAGACCAAACTCCCCGTGTAACGCACCGCAAACAACCGCAAACAGTCCATTTGCACAACCACGAGATAGATAGATTTGATAGATAGATACATAGATTACATAGATCAATAGATGCAATATACATTTGATAGATACGATTGATAGTTAGATAGATTTGATAGATAAATAGATAGATTTGATAGATATATAATTTCACAGACAGAGAATTACAAGACGTGCGGTCTGGGACCCAAAGTAAGGCTCCCAGAGGCAGTTGCGGCGCCAGGGGAGGTGTATATGGCATGGATTTTAGGAACCGGAAGATGGAAAAAGATGCTTGGTCGGTCCTCCTACTTCAAATTTGGGGCACTGCGCATGCAATCTACTGTGGCACCAGATATGAGTGGTCTGTTAAGTAGTACTATTCTGATCAGTTTAATACCTGTTACTCCCCCTATCGGGGAAGGTGTATATGGCATGGATTTTAGGAACCGGGAGATGGAAAAAGATGCTTGGTCGGTCCTCCTACTTCAGATTTGGAGCACTGCGTGTGCAATCTACTGTGGCACCAGATATGAGTGGTGTGTTAAGTAGTACTATTCTGATCAGTTTAATACCTATTACTCCCCCTATCGGGGGAGGTGTATATGGCATGGATTTTAGGAACCAAGAGATGGAAAAAGATGCTTGGTCGGTCCTCCTACTTCAAATTTGGGGCAGTGCGCGTGCAATCGTGGCCGTACTTTTAGCCGACGGCCATTTGGCCGAAACACAAGTGGCTGTCACAAAACAGTCCGGCCACGAGATAGATTTGATAGATAGATAGATAGATACATAGATTACATAGATCAATAGATGCAATATACATTTGATAGATACGATTGATAGTTAGATAGATTTGATAGATAAATAGATAGATTTGATAGATATATAATTTCACAGACAGAGAATTACAAGACGTGCGGTCTGGGACCCATGGTAAGGTTCCCAGAGGCAGTTGCAGCGCCAGGGGAGGTGTATATGGCATGGATTTTAGGAACCGGGAGATGGAAAAAGATGCTTGGTCGTCCTCCTACTTCAAAGTTGGGGCACTGCGCGTGCAATCTACTGTGGCACCAGATATGAGTGGTGTGTTAAGTAGTACTATTCTGATCAGTTTAATACCTGTTACTCCCCCTATCGGGGAAGGTGTATATGGCATGGATTTTAGGAACCGGGAGATGGAAAAAGATGCTTGGTCGGTCCTCCTACTTCAAATTTGGGGCAGTGCGCGTGCAATCGTGGCCGGACTTTTAGCCGACGGACATTTGTCCGACGGACATTTGGCTGAAACACAAGTGGCTGTCACAAAACAGTCTGGCCACGAGATAGATAGATTTGATAGATAGATAGATAGATAGATAGATAGATAGATACATAGATTACATAGATCAATAGATGCAATATACATTTGATAGATACAATTGATAGTTAGATTTGATAGATAAATAGATAGATTTGATAGATATATAATTTCACAGACAGAGAATTACAAGACGTGCGGTCTGGGACCCATGGTAAGGTTCCCAGAGGCAGTTGCGGCGCCAGGGGAGGTGTATATGGCATGGATTTTAGGAACCGGGAGATGGAAAAAGATGCTTGGTGGGTCTTCCTACTTCAAATTTGGGGCACTGCGCGTGCAATCTACTGTGGCACCAGATATGAGTGGTGTGTTAAGTAGTACTATTCTGATCAGTTTAATACCTGTTACTCTCCCTATCGGGGGAGCTGTATATGGCATGGATTTTAGGAACCGGGACATGGAAAAAGATGCCTGGTCGGTCCTCCTACTTCAAATTTGGGGCACTGCGCGTGCAATCATGGGCGGACTTTTAGCCGACGGACATTTGGCCGACGGACATTTGGCCGAAACACCAGTGGCTGTCACAAAACAGTCCAGCCACGAGATAGATAGATTTGATAGATAGATACATAGATTACATAGATCAATAGATGCAATATACATTTGATAGATACGATTGATAGTTAGATAGATTTGATAGATAAATAGATAGATTTGATAAATATATAATTTCCCAGACAGAGAATTACAAGACGTGCGGTCTGACACCCATGGTAAGGTTCCCAGAGGCAGTTGCGGCGCCAGGGGACGTGTATATGGCATGGATTTTAGGAACCGGGAGATGGAAAAAGATGCTTGGTCGGTCCTCCTACTTCAAATTTGGGGCACTGCGCGTGCAATCGTGGCCGGACTTTTAGCCGACGGATATTTGGCCGACGGACATTTGTCCAACGCACATTTGGCCGAAACACCAGTGGCTGTCACAAAACAGTCCGGCCACGAGATAGATAGATTTGATAGATAGATACATAGATTACATAGATCAATAGATGCAATATACATTTGATAGATACGATTGATAGTTATATAGATTTGATAGATAAATAGATAGATTTGAGAGATATATAATTTCCCAGACAGAGAATTACAAGACGTGCGATCTGGGACCCATGGTAAGGTTACTTCATTTTGCACAATCGAGTACAGGTTGGGGATTGCCTTTTGTGCAAAGAAATTTTGGCCGGGTACCTTCCACTGCGGTGTCCCCTATCAGGGGATGTGTATATGGCATGGAGCTTAGGAACCGGGAGATGGAAAAAGATGCTTGGTCGGTCCTCCTACTTCAAATTTGGGGCACCGCGCGTGCAATCGTAGCCAGACTTTTATCCGACTGACATTTGGCCGACGGACATTTGGCCGAAACACAAGTGGCTGTCACAAAACCGTCCGGCCACGAGATAGATAGATTTGATAGATAGATAGATAGATAGATAGATAGATAGATAGATAGATAGATAGATAGATAGATAGATACATAGATACATAGATTACATAGATCAATAGATGCAATATACATTTGATAGATACGATTGATAGTTAGATAGATTTGATAGATAAATAGATAGATTTGATAGATATATAATTTCACAGAAAGATAATTACAAGACGTGCGGCCTGGGACCCATGGTAAGGTTACTTCCTTTTGCACAAACGAGTACAGGTTGGGGATTGCCTTTTATGCAAAGAAATTTCGGCCGGGTACCTTCCACTGCGGTGTCCCCTATCAGGGGATGTGTATATGGCATGGATTTTAGGAACCAGATGCTTGGTCGGTCCTCCTACTTCAAATTTGGGGCACTGCGCGTGCAATCTAATGTGCCACCAGATAGGAGTGGTGTGTTAAGTAGTACTATTCCTATCAGTTTAATCCTGTTAAGTGTCTTTTTTTTTGTTTTGTTTTTGAAGCCACAGTGCAGCACCAGAGGCCAGAAAAATTTGGCATGTACACATGCCTGAAAAATTTGGTATTGTTGCAGCCGCTGCTGTAGCAGCGGCCAGAAAAATTTATGTTTGTTTCCCAGGCAGAAAGTGCCCTAAAACATTGCGGCTTGAACCCTAGTTGGTGGCGGATAAGTCACGAAAGTCATCCGGCATTTGAAGATAAAATACAGCAGCGTGTGGACCATTTTTAGTCCAAGGCAGCTCATGTCATCAGGCCTTTTTTACTCGAATGTATCGCCCAATGTCAGTCCCTTCGGGATCCTTCCCTCATTCATCTTAATAAAGGTGAGGTAATCTAGACTTTTTTGACCTAGGCGACTTCTCTTCTCAGTGACAATACCTCCTGCTGCACTGAAGGTCCTTTCTGACAGGACACTTGAAGCGGGGCAGGCCAGAAGTTCTATGGCAAATTGGGATAGCTCAGGCCACAGGTCAAGCCTGCACACCCAGTAGTCAAGGGGTTCATCGCTCCTCAGAGTGTCAAGATCTGCAGTTAAGGCGAGGTAGTCTGCTACCTGTCGTTCAAGTCGTTCTCTGAGGGTGGACCCCGAAGGGCTGTGGCTATGCATAGGAGTTAAAAGCTCTGCATGTCCTCCATCAACAACACGTCTGTAAAGCGTCCTGTCCTTGCCGGCGTGGTCGTGGAAGTCAGAGGATTACTTTAAGCTCTTCCCCTGTTAGATTCACGTTGTGCTGTGACATCACCCTTATACGCTGTGTAAAGCATACTTTTTAATTTATTTTGGAAATGCTGCATCCTTTCCGACTTGTTGTAATTCGGTAACATTTCTGGCACTTTATGCTTATACCGGGGGTCTAGTAGCGTGGACACCCAGTACAGGTCGTTCCCCTTCAGCTTTTTTATACGAGGGTCCCTCAACAGGCAAGACAGCATGAAAAACCCCATTTGCACAAGGTTGGATGCCGAGCTAGTCATGTCCCGTTCCTGGTCCTCAGTTATGTCACATGAAGGTATCTTCTTCCCCCCAGCCACGTACAACACCACGGGTACCAGATAGGTGACAACGAGCACCCTGGGATGCCTGTTGTGGTTGGTCTTCCTCCTCCTCCTCAAAGCCACATTCCTCCTCTGACTCCTCTTCCTCACAATCCTCTTCCAGCGTTGCTGCAGGTTCAGCAAGCGATGCTGATAAGGCTGTTTCTGGTGGTGATGGTGACCACAACTCTTCCTCTTCCTCTTCACGCTCATCTACGGCTTGATCCAGCACTCTTCGCAGGGCACGCTCCAGGAAGAAAACAAATGGTATGATGTCGCTGATGGTGCCTTCGGTGCGACTGACTAGGTTTGTCACCTCCTCAAAAGGACGCATGAGCCTACAGGCATTGCGCATGAGCGCCCAGTAACGTGGCAAAAAAATTCCCAGCTCCGCAGAGGCTGTCCTAGCACCCCGGTCATACAAATACTCGTTAACGGCTTTTTCTTGTTGGAGCAGGCGGTCGAACATTAGGAGTGTTGAATTCCAATGTGTCGGGCTGTCGCAAATCAAGCGCCTCACTGGCATGTTGTTTCGCCGCTGGATATCGGAAAAGTGCGCCATGGCCGTGTAGGAACGCGTCAAATGGCCACACACCTTCCTGGCCTGCTTCAGGACGTCCTGTAAGCCTGGGTACTTATGCACAAAGTGTTGTACGATCAGATTACACACATGTGCCATGCACAGCACATGGGTCAACTTGCCCAATTTCAATGCCGCCACCAAATTACTTCCGTTGTCAGAAACCACTTTGCCGATCTCCAGTTGGTGCGGAGTCAGCCACTGATCCACCTGTGCGTTCAAGGCTGACAGGAGTGCTGGTCCGATGTGACTCTCTGCTTTCAGGCAAGTCAACCCCAAGACAGCGTGACACTGCCGTATCCGGGATGTGGAATAGTACCTGCGGAGCTGGGGGGGGTGCCATTGATGTGGAGCAAGACGCAGCAGCAGAAGAGGACTCAGCCGAGGAGGTTATGGAAGAGGATGGAGTAGGAGGAGTAGAGGAGGTAGCAGCAGGCCTGCCTGCAAGTCGTGGCGGTGTCACCAACTCCTCCTCTGCAGAGCCACACATTCCATGCTTGGCAGCCGTCAGCAGGTTTACCCAATGCGCAGTGTAGGTGATATACCTGCCCTTACCATGCTTTGCAGACCAGCTATCAGTGGTCATATGGACTCTTGCTCCAACACTGTGTGCCGGACATGCCATTACTTCCTTTCACACAATCGAGTACAGGTTGGGGATTGCCTTTTGTGAAAAGAAATTTCGGCCGGGTACCTTCCACTGCAGTGTCCCAATAGCTACAAATTTTTTGAACGCCTCAGACTCCACCAGCTTGTATGGTAAAAGCTGGCGGGCTAAGAGTTCAGACAAGCCAGCTGTCAGACGCCGGGCAAGGGGGTGACTTTGTGACATTGGCTTCTTACGCTCAAACATGTCCTTGACAGACACCTGACTGTGGGCAGATGAGCAGGAACTGCTCCGGAAGAGAGACGGAGTGGCGGATGGTTGAGAGGGGGCAAGGAGGACAGCAGTGGTTGACGTGGCTGAAGATGCTGGACCAGGAGGAGGATGGCGGCTTTGAGTTTGTGTGCTGCTTCTACTCATGTGTTGATCCCATAGGCGTTTGTGATGTGCGATCATGTGCCGTTGCAAAGCAGTTGTACCTAGGTGGATGTTGCACTTCCCACGACTCAGATTCTTTTGGCACAGGTTGCAAATGGCATCGCAGTTGTCAGAGGCAGACACACACAAAAAATGCCACACTGCTGAGCTCTGCGTTGACGGCATTCTGGTGGTGGCAACAGCATGCGTTGATTGGCGTGCTGTCTGGCTGACCCCGGGTGCCGATGCATGCTGTCTGACTGTGCCACTAGCTCCTTGTGATGACCTCCCCCTGCTTCCAACTCGTCTTCTCCTCCTCCTCCTCTCTGTCTCCCCATCTGAACTTTCCCCCTGTTCTTCTTCTCTTCTAGCGGGCACCCACGTGACATCCACGGCACGGACGCATCGTCATCATCAACCGCTTCACTTGTATCTGAAAAATCAACAAAGGAAGCAGCAGCGGGTACAACATCATCATCATCACACCGTACGTCCATGTCTGTAATGCTGCCTGACTGAGACATATCACTGTTATCTACATCCTCTGTCATTGATGGTTGCGCATCACTCATTTCTTCCAACTGATGTGTAAAAAACTCCTCTGACACATCAAGTGAAGCGGCTGTGGTGCTAGTGTTGGTGGTGGCGGCAGGCGGGCGAGTGGTGGTAACTTGAGAGGTGCCCGAAGATAAGCTGGAGGAGGATGGTGCGTCAAGGTTCGGAGCAGAAGCTATAGAAGATTAAGTGTCCTGTGTTAAAAAGTCAACTATGTCCTCCTCAGAACTTTTCGAGTTCATGGGACGTGGCCTCTGAACACTGGGCATTATTCTACGGCCAAAGGGAATCACAGCACCACGACCACGACGGCACCTGCGGGGTGGCCTGCCTCTGCCTGTCATTTTTTTTTTAAATGTACACTTACACTACTATTAAACAAGATATGAGTGGTGGCACTGGGCAAGTGGGCACACTATACGCTGTGAGCCTGACACAAAAAAGCAGACTGATGTTTCACAGTCCAAAAAGTTTTTATTTTTTTAAATGTACACTTACACTACTATTAAACAAGATATGAGTGGTGGCACTGGGCAAGTGGGCACAGTATACGCTGTGAGCCTGGCACACACGCTGGCAGGCAGGCAACTGCAATTAGATTACACTAGCAGACTGATGTTTCACAGTCAAAAAAGTTTTGTTTTTTTAAATTTACACTACTGTTACAACAGATATGAGTGGTGGCACTAGTTTGCAAGTGGGCCTGGCACACACGCTGGCAGGCAGGCAACTGCAATTAGATTACACTAGCAGACTGATGTTTCACAGTCAAAAAAGTTTTTTTAAAAAAAATTTACACTACTGTTACAACAGATATGAGTGGTGGTACTAGTTGGCAAGTGGGCCTGGCACACACGCTGGCAGGCAGGCAACTGCAATTAGATTACACTAGCAGACTGATGTTTCACAGTCAAAAAAGTTTTGTTTTTTTAAATTTACACTACTGTTACAACAGATATGAGTGGTGGCACTAGTTTGCAAGTGGGCCTGGCACACACGCTGGCAGGCAGGCAACTGCAATTAGATTACACTAGCAGACTGATGTTTCACAGTCAAAAAAATAAAATAAAAAAAATTTACACTACTGTTACAACAGATATGAGTGGTGGTACTAGTTGGCAAGTGGGCCTGGCACACACGCTGGCAGGCAGGCAACTGCAATTAGATTACACTAGCAGACTGATGTTTCACAGTCAAAAAAGTTTTTTTTTTTAAATTTACACTACTGTTACAACAGATATGAGTGGTGGCACTAGTTGGCAAGTGGGCCTGGCACACACGCTGGCAGGCAGGCAACTGCAATTAGATTACACTAGCAGACTGATGTTTCACAGTCAAAAAAGTTTTTTTTTAAAAAATTTACACTACTGTTACAACAGATATGAGTGGTGGCACTAGTTGGCAAGTGGACCTGGCATACACTCTGGCAGGCAGGCAACTGCAATTAGATTACACTAGCAGTCTGATGTTTCACAGTCAAAAAAGTTTTTTTTAAAATATTTACACTACTGTTACAACAGATATGAGTGGTGGCACTAGTTGGCAAGTGGGCCTGGCACACACGCTGGAAGGCAGGCAACTGCTATTAGATTACACTAGCAGACTGATGTTTCACAGTCAAAAAAGTTTTTTTTTAAATATTTACACTACTGTTAACACAGATATGAGTGGTGGCACTGGTTGGCAAGTGGGCCTGGCACACACGCTGGCAGGCATGCAACTGCAATTAGATTACACTAGCAGACTGATGTTTCACAGTCAAAAAATTTTTTTTTTAAATTTACACTACTGTTACAACAGATATGAGTGGTGGCACTAGTTGGCAAGTGGGCCTGGCACACACGCTGGCAGGCAGGCAGGCAACTGCAATTAGATTACACTAGCAGACTGATGTTTCACAGTCAAAAAAAATTTTTTTTAAAATATTTACACTACTGTTACAACAGATATGAGTGGTGGCACTAGTTGGCAAGTGGGCCTGGCACACACGCTGGCAGGCAGGCAACTGCTATTAGATTACACTAGCAGACTGATGTTTCACAGTCAAAAAAGTTTTTTTAAAAAAAATTTACACTACTGTTACAACAGATATGAGTGGTGGCACTTGTTGGCAAGTGGGCCTAGCACACACGCTGGCAGGCAGGCAACTGCATTTAGATTACACTAGCAGACTGATGTTTCACAGTCAAAAAAGTTTTGTTTTTTTAAATTTACAATACTGTTACAACAGATATGAGTGGTGGCACTAGTTGGCAAGTGGGCCTGGCACACACACTGGCAGGCAGGCAACTGCAATTAGATTACACTAGCAGACTGATGTTTCACAGTCAAAAAAGTTTTTTTTTTTTTTTTTTTTTTTTCTTCCCCATCGTGCCCTCTCTCCCCCCCCCCTTCACACGGATGTGCCCTTCCCCCTCTTTCCCCTCCTTCCCCTCCTTTCTTTTTCTCTCTGACTTTTTATTTCTTTCTTTCCTATGGTTAATCTTTTGATAATATGCTATATCTACAAGTTTGTACACTATCTGTAAATGTTCTTATAAAAAAAAAAAAAAAAAGCCTACAGGCTTTCCACATATATGGAGATCTTGGGATCCCCCTTTTGGGGGGGGGGTCCCTTGACCCTTCATAAGCGCACACTATGCAGACTTTGCTTCTTGTACCTGACTACGGTCACGGACTGTTGTAAAATAATCCTTTATGCTCATTCCGTTTGCTAACGGTAATCAGTTTCATTTGCTGTGATTTTATTGTAACTTTTCTCTGCATATGTTTCAATAAAGCTTGTTTTAAAAAATAAAAAATAAAATTTACCAACACAACAATATCTGTTTGGCCCCTTGAAACATTAGATGTGTAGAATTACAGTAGACCTGCCTCTTCCTCCTCACCCAACCTTTCCTGTAAACTTGTATTAATGGGCGATATCCCTGCAAGCGACTAAATAGCTAAGGGTGCACGATTTAATATCCCTATGTACCTAAGTGTTGGCCATATATTTCCTTAAATTACATTTCGGGTCCAAGAGTGGCCCATTTTGCTGTTTTCCCTTCCCCCAAATACCCCCGCTATAACTTACTAACATTTCAGGGGGTACAAGAGCGGCCTCCATATTTCACTAGGGGTAAATGTTATGTTTTTATTTTATCATATGCTAATGGATCTCACTATATTAGACAATAGGAGGTTGAATTTTTTTTTTATCTGTAAGCCTATATAATATTTGTTTTCTTTTTGTGACATGACTTTATCTGGAAATTTGGTGGACGTTAATGCTATTATATTCTTTTTCTTTTTCCAGTATTGTTGTAATTTGCTTTGTATTTGTATGTCATGCAAATTATTGTTTAATTGTCATGTAACTGATTTCACCTCAATAAAAAAAAAAAAAAAAGCTAAAAAAAAAAAAAAAAAGTTTTTTTTTTCAAAATTTACACTACTGTTACAACAGATATGAGTGGTGGCACTAGATGGCAAGTGGGCCTGGCACACACGCTGGCAGGCAGGCAACTGCAATTAGATTACACTAGCAGACTGATGTTTCACAGTCAAAAAAGTTTTTTTTTAAAATATTTACACTACTGTTACAACAGATATGAGTGGTGGCACTAGTTGGCAAGTGGGCCTGGCACACACGTTGGCAGGCAGGCAACTGCAATTAGATTACACTAGCAGACTGATGTTTCACAGTCAAAAAAGTTTTTTTAACATTTTTTTACAATACTGTTACAACAGATATGAGTGGTGGCACTAGTTGGCAAGTGGGCCTGGCACACACGCTGGCAGGCAGGCAACTGCTATTAGATTACACTAGTAGACATGTTTCACAGTCAAAAAAAGTTTTTTTTTTAAATTTACACTACTGTTACAACAGATATGAGTGGTGGCACTAGTTGGCAAGTGGGCCTGGCACACACGCTGGCAGGCAGGCAGGCAACTGCAATTAGATTACACTAGCAGACTGATGTTTTACAGTCAAAAAAGTTTTTTTTTTAAATATTTACACTACTGTTACAACAGATATGAGTGGTGGCACTAGTTGGCAAGTGGGCCTGGCACACACGCTGGCAGGCAGGCAGGCAACTGCAATTAGATTACACTAGCAGACTGATGTTTTACAGTCAAAAAAGTTTTTTTTTTAAATATTTACACTACTGTTACAACAGATATGAGTGGTGGCACTTGTTGGCAAGTGGGCCTAGTACACACGCTGGCAGGCAGGCAACTGCAATTAGATTACACTAGCAGACTGATGTTTCACAGTCAAAAAAAGTTTTTTTTTTTTTAAATTTGCAATACTGTTACAACAGATATGAGTGGTGGCACTAGTTGGCAAGTGGGCCTGGCACACACGCTGGCAGGCAGGCAGGCAACTGCAATTAGATCACACTAGCAGACTGATGTTTCACAGTCAAAAAAGTTTTTATTTTTTATTTTTACAATACTGTTACAACAGATATGAGTGGTGGCACTAGTTGGCAAGTGGGCCTGGCACACACGCTGGCAGGCAGGCAACTGCAATTAGATTACACTAGCAGACTGATATTTCACAGTCAAAAAAGTTTTTTTTTTTTAAATTTACACTACTGTTACAACAGATATGAGTGGTGGCACTAGTTGGCAAGTGGGCCTGGCACACACGCTGGCAGGCAGGCAACTGCAATTAGATTACACTAGCAGACTGATGTTTCACAGTCAAAAAAGTTTTTTTTTTTAAAATGTACAATACTGTTACAACAGATATGAGTGGTGGCACTAGTTGGCAAGTGGGCCTGGCACACACGCTGGCAGGCAGGCAACTACAATTAGATTACACTAGCAGACTGATGTTTCACAGTCAAAAAAGTTTTTTTTTTAAAAATGTACAATACTGTTACAACAGATATGAGTGGTGGCACTAGTTGGCAAGTGGGCCTGGCACACACGCTGGCAGGCAGGCAACTGCAATTAGATTACACTAGCAGACTGATGTTTCACAGTCAAAAAAGTTTTTTTTAAAAAAATTTACACTACTGTTACAACAGATATGAGTGGTGGCACTAGTTGGCAAGTGGACCTGGCATACACTCTGGCAGGCAGGCAACTGCAATTAGATTACACTAGCAGTCTGATGTTTCACAGTCAAAAAAGTTTTTTTTTAAATATTTACACTACTGTTACAACAGATATGAGTGGTGGCACTAGTTGGCAAGTGGGCCTGGCACACACGCTGGCAGGCAGGCAACTGCTATTAGATTACACTAGCAGACTGATGTTTCACAGTCAAAAAAGTTTTTTTAAAAAAAATTTACACTACTGTTACAACAGATATGAGTGGTGGCACTTGTTGGCAAGTGGGCCTAGCACACACGCTGGCAGGCAGGCAACTGCATTTAGATTACACTAGCAGACTGATGTTTCACAGTCAAAAAAGTATTTTTTTTCAAAATTTACACTACTGTTACAACAGATATGAGTGGTGGCACTAGATGGCAAGTGGGCCTGGCACACACGCTGGCAGGCAGGCAACTGCAATTAGATTACACTAGCAGACTGATGTTTCACAGTCAAAAAAGTTTTTTTTTTAAATATTTACACTACTGTTACAACAGATATGAGTGGTGGCACTAGTTGGCAAGTGGGCCTGGCACACACGTTGGCAGGCAGGCAACTGCAATTAGATTACACTAGCAGACTGTTATTTCACAGTCAAAAAAGTTTTTTTTAAAATATTTACACTACTGTTACAACAGATATGAGTGGTGGCACTAGTTGGCAAGTGGACCTGACACACACGCTGGCAGGCAGGCAACTGCAATTAGATTACACTAGCAGACTGATGTTTCACAGTCAAAAAAGTTTTTTTAACATTTTTTTACAATACTGTTACAACAGATATGAGTGGTGGCACTAGTTGGCAAGTGGGCCTGGCACACACGCTGGCAGGCAGGCAACTGCTATTAGATTACACTAGTAGACATGTTTCACAGTCAAAAAAGTTTTTTTTTTTAAATTTACACTACTGTTACAACAGATATGAGTGGTGGCACTAGTTGGCAAGTGGGCCTGGCACACACGCTGGCAGGCAGGCAGGCAACTGCAATTAGATTACACTAGCAGACTGATGTTTTACAGTCAAAAAAGTTTTTTTTTTAAATATTTACACTACTGTTACAACAGATATGAGTGGTGGCACTTGTTGGCAAGTGGGCCTAGTACACACGCTGGCAGGCAGGCAACTGCAATTAGATTACACTAGCAGACTGATGTTTCACAGTCAAAAAAAGTTTGTTTTTTTTTAAATTTGCAATACTGTTACAACAGATATGAGTGGTGGCACTAGTTGGCAAGTGGGCCTGGCACACACACTGGCAGGCAGGCAACTGCAATTAGATTACACTAGCAGACTGATGTTTCACAGTCAAAAAAGTTTTTTTTTTCAAAATTTACACTACTGTTACAACAGATATGAGTGGTGGCACTAGATGGCAAGTGGGCCTGGCACACACGCTGGCAGGCAGGCAACTGCAATTAGATTACACTAGCAGACTGATGTTTCACAGTCAAAAAAGTTTTTTTTTTAAATATTTACACTACTGTTACAACAGATATGAGTGGTGGCACTAGTTGGCAAGTGGGCCTGGCACACACGTTGGCAGGCAGGCAACTGCAATTAGATTACACTAGCAGACTGTTATTTCACAGTCAAAAAAGTTTTTTTTTAAATATTTACACTACTGTTACAACAGATATGAGTGGTGGCACTAGTTGGCAAGTGGACCTGACACACACGCTGGCAGGCAGGCAACTGCAATTAGATTACACTAGCAGACTGATGTTTCACAGTCAAAAAAGTTTTTTTAACATTTTTTTACAATACTGTTACAACAGATATGAGTGGTGGCACTAGTTGGCAAGTGGGCCTGGCACACACGCTGGCAGGCAGGCAACTGCTATTAGATTACACTAGTAGACATGTTTCACAGTCAAAAAAGTTTTTTTTTTAAATTTACACTACTGTTACAACAGATATGAGTGGTGGCACTAGTTGGCAAGTGGGCCTGGCACACACGCTGGCAGGCAGGCAGGCAACTGCAATTAGATTACACTAGCAGACTGATGTTTTACAGTCAAAAAAGTTTTTTTTAAAAATATTTACACTACTGTTACAACAGATATGAGTGGTGGCACTTGTTGGCAAGTGGGCCTAGTACACACGCTGGCAGGCAGGCAACTGCAATTAGATTACACTAGCAGACTGATGTTTCACAGTCAAAAAAAGTTTTGTTTTTTTTAAATTTGCAATACTGTTACAACAGATATGAGTGGTGGCACTAGTTGGCAAGTGGGCCTGGCACACACGCTGGCAGGCAGGCAGGCAACTGCAATTAGATCACACTAGCAGACTGATGTTTCACAGTCAAAAAAGTTTTTTTTTTTTTTTTTTACAATACTGTTACAACAGATATGAGTGGTGGCACTAGTTGGCAAGTGGGCCTGGCACACACGCTGGCAGGCAGGCAACTGCTATTAGATTACACTAGCAGACTGATATTTCACAGTCAAAAAAGTTTTTTTTTTTAAATTTACACTACTGTTACAACAGATATGAGTGGTGGCACTAGTTGGCAAGTGGGCCTGGCACACACGCTGGCAGGCAAGCAACTGCAATTAGATTACACTAGCAGACTGATGTTTCACAGTCAAAAAAGTTTTTTTTTAAAAATGTACAATACTGTTACAACAGATATGAGTGGTGGCACTAGTTGGCAAGTGGGCCTGGCACACACGCTGGCAGGCAGGCAACTGCAATTAGATTACACTAGCAGACTGATGTTTCACAGTCAAAAAAGTTTTTTTTTTAAAAATGTACAATACTGTTACAACAGATATGAGTGGTGGCACTAGTTGGCAAGTGGGCCTGGCACACACGCTGGCAGGCAGGCAACTGCAATTAGATTACACTAGCAGACTGATGTTTCACAGTCAAAAAAGTTTTTTTAAAAAAAATTTACACTACTGTTACAACAGATATGAGTGGTGGCACTAGTTGGCAAGTGGACCTGGCATACACTCTGGCAGGCAGGCAACTGCAATTAGATTACACTAGCAGTCTGATGTTTCACAGTCAAAAAAGTTTTTTTTAAAATATTTACACTACTGTTACAACAGATATGAGTGGTGGCACTAGTTGGCAAGTGGGCCTGGCACACACGCTGGCAGGCAGGCAACTGCTATTAGATTACACTAGCAGACTGATGTTTCACAGTCAAAAAAGTTTTTTTTTAAATATTTACACTACTGTTAACACAGATATGAGTGGTGGCACTGGTTGGCAAGTGGGCCTGGCACACACGCTGGCAGGCATGCAACTGCAATTAGATTACACTAGCAGACTGATGTTTCACAGTCAAAAAATTTTTTTTTTAAATTTACACTACTGTTACAACAGATATGAGTGGTGGCACTAGTTGGCAAGTGGGCCTGGCACACACGCTGGCAGGCAGGCAGGCAACTGCAATTAGATTACACTAGCAGACTGATGTTTCACAGTCAAAAAAGTTTTTTTTTAAAATATTTACACTACTGTTACAACAGATATGAGTGGTGGCACTAGTTGGCAAGTGGGCCTGGCACACACGCTGGCAGGCAGGCAACTGCTATTAGATTACACTAGCAGACTGATGTTTCACAGTCAAAAAAGTTTTTTTTTTAAAAATTTACACTACTGTTACAACAGATATGAGTGGTGGCACTAGTTGGCAAGTGGGCCTGGCACACACGCTGGCAGGCAGGCAACTGCAATTAGATTACACTAGCAGACTGATGTTTCACAGTCAAAAAAGTTTTTTTTTAAAAAATGTACAATACTGTTACAACAGATATGAGTGGTGGCACTAGTTGGCAAGTGGGCCTGGCACACACGCTGGCAGGCAGGCAACTGCAATTAGATTACACTAGCAGACTGATGTTTCACAGTCAAAAAAGTTTTTTTAAAAAAAAATTACACTACTGTTACAACAGATATGAGTGGTGGCACTAGTTGGCAAGTGGACCTGGCATACACTCTGGCAGGCAGGCAACTGCAATTAGATTACACTAGCAGTCTGATGTTTCACAGTCAAAAAAGTTTTTTTTTAAATATTTACACTACTGTTACAACAGATATGAGTGGTGGCACTAGTTGGCAAGTGGGCCTGGCACACACGCTGGCAGGCAGGCAACTGCTATTAGATTACACTAGCAGACTGATGTTTCACAGTCAAAAAAGTTTTTTTTTAAATATTTACACTACTGTTAACACAGATATGAGTGGTGGCACTGGTTGGCAAGTGGGCCTGGCACACACGCTGGCAGGCATGCAACTGCAATTAGATTACACTAGCAGACTGATGTTTCACAGTCAAAATTTTTTTTTTTTAAATTTACACTACTGTTACAACAGATATGAGTGGTGGCACTAGTTGGCAAGTGGGCCTGGCACACGCGCTGGCAGGCAGGCAGGCAACTGCAATTAGATTACACTAGCAGACTGATGTTTCACAGTCAAAAAAGTTTTTTTTTTAAATATTTACACTACTGTTACAACAGATATGAGTGGTGGCACTAGTTGGCAAGTGGGCCTGGCACACACGCTGGCAGGCAGGCAACTGCTATTAGATTACACTAGCAGACTGATGTTTCACAGTCAAAAAAGTTTTTTTTAAAAAAATTTACACTACTGTTACAACAGATATGAGTGGTGGCACTTGTTGGCAAGTGGGCCTAGCACACACGCTGGCAGGCAGGCAACTGCATTTAGATTACACTAGCAGACTGATGTTTCACAGTCAAAAAAGTTTTTTTTTAAAATATTTACACTACTGTTACAACAGATATGAGTGGTGGCACTAGTTGGCAAGTGGGCCTGGCACACACGTTGGCAGGCAGGCAACTGCAATTAGATTACACTAGCAGACTGTTATTTCACAGTCAAAAAAGTTTTTTTTTAAATATTTACACTACTGTTACAACAGATATGAGTGGTGGCACTAGTTGGCAAGTGGACCTGACACACACGCTGGCAGGCAGGCAACTGCAATTAGATTACACTAGTAGACATGTTTCACAGTCAAAAAAGTTTTTTTTTTAAATTTACACTACTGTTACAACAGATATGAGTGGTGGCACTAGTTGGCAAGTGGGCCTGGCACACACGCTGGCAGGCAGGCAGGCAACTGCAATTAGATTACACTAGCAGACTGATGTTTCACAGTCAAAAAAAGTTTTTTTTTTTTAAATTTGCAATACTGTTACAACAGATATGAGTGGTGGCACTAGTTGGCAAGTGGGCCTGGCACACACGCTGGCAGGCAGGCAGGCAACTGCAATTAGATCACACTAGCAGACTGATGTTTCACAGTCAAAAAAGTTTTTTTTTTTTATTTTTACAATACTGTTACAACAGATATGAGTGGTGGCACTAGTTGGCAAGTGGGCCTGGCACACACGCTGGCAGGCAGGCAACTGCTATTAGATTACACTAGCAGACTGATATTTCACAGTCAAAAAAGTTTTTTTTTTTTAAATTTACACTACTGTTACAACAGATATGAGTGGTGGCACTAGTTGGCAAGTGGGCCTGGCACACACGCTGGCAGGCAGGCAACTGCAATTAGATTACATTAGCAGACTGATGTTTTACAGTCAAAAAAGTTTTTTCTTTAAATATTTACACTACTGTTACAACAGATATGAGTGGTGGCACTAGTTGGCAAGTGGGCCTGGCACACACGCTGGCAGGCAGGCAACTGCAACTAGATTACACTAGCAGACTGATGTTTCACGGTCAAAAAAGTTTTTTTTTTTTTTAATTTACACTACTGTTACAACAGATATGAGTGGTGGCACTTAGCAAGTGGGCCTGGCACACATGCTGGCAGGCAGGCAACTGCAATTAGATTACACTAGCAGACTGAAGTTTCACATTCAAAAAAGTTTTTTTTTTACAAAATTTACAATACTGTTACAACAGATATGAGTGGTGGCACTAGTTGGCAAGTGGGCCTGGCACACACGCTGGCAGGCAGGCAACTGCTATTAGATTACACTAGCAGACTGATGTTTCACAGTCAAAAAAGTTTTTTTTTACAAAATTTACACTACTGTTACAACAGATATGAGTGGTGGCACTGCAGGCAGGCAACTGCAATTAGATTACACTAGCAGACTGATGTTTCACAGTCAAAATTACACAGGCAAAAAAAAACCGACTGATGTTCTAACCCTAAAAAGGGCTTTTTGGGGTGCTGTCCTTACAGCAGAGATCAGATGAGTCCTTCAGGACTGTAGTGGACACTGAATACACTAGCCTAGCTATCAATTTCCCTATAAAATCAGCAGCAGCTACACTATCCCTCCTCTCACTAAGAATGCAGGATCAGAATGAATCTAAAATGGCTGCTGCCCAGGAGCTGGGAGGGTCTGGGAGGGAGTGTCTGCTGCTGATTGGCTGAAATGTGTCTGCAGACTGTGAGATACAGGGTCAAAGTTTACTCAATGATGACGAATTGGGGGCGGATCGAACAACGCATATGTCCGCCCGCCAAAGCGAATACGAACAAGCTATTCGCCGGCGAACTATTCGCGACATCACTATTTATAATATTATTATTTTCATCTTATTTATTTATTTTTATTTATTTTTCTTTCCTCTTCCTCCCATGTCGTTAAACCAATTTGGTTCTGTTTTTGTTTAATTGGTGTTAAGCCTGTATGTTTTTAATTTAAAAAAAAAATTCCAGGAAAATACTTGCAATAGAGGAAAAAAATACAATATACTGCGTTATAGAATGCTATGTTATGTGGTCAGCAGTGTTGCTGATCCAGTTGATGACATCACTAACTAATAAGTATTGACACTGTATCACTGTTTAATTTTAATTGGGATATATGTTGGAAGCTACTGTGCCATTGTTGTATGTCTTCCTTTGAACGCTTAAATTTGGTGCTTCATAGCTCTTCCTCTGTTTCAATGATAAATAAAGATATAAAAAAAAACAAGCAGACAAACACTGCCTGCAGCCTTTTGTTAATGCACTTCCTTCCTTCATAAAAGACACGAATGACATCCTATGAAAACTAGATGGCCTGACTGCAGAATCTAACACCATACTAGTAGCGATTGATGTAGAGGCTTTATATTCCTTGATCTCCCACAAATTAGGCATAGAGGCTTGCCAATACTACTTACAACAAAGGGGCAAAGAATATATGGCACATACAGCTTTTACACTTGAGTTATTGAAATTTGTACTTAAAAGAAACTTCTTCATATTTGACAACAAATTTTATCGCCAAATACTTGGAACGGCAATGGGGGCAAGTTTTTCCCCCACTTATGCCTGTCTCTACTCCGGGAAATGGGAGGTGGACCATATTAGGAATGTGTTGTCAATATATGAAGACAAGATATAACTATGGGTATGTTACATAGATGATATCTTGGTGATGTGGAATGGCTCGGAGGTGGAACTTAACTAATTTATCAGACTTATCAATGAAAATGATCTAAACTTGAAATTTACCTTTTCCTCCTGCCATAAAACCATCACATTTCTGGATTTACATATCTTTCAGCTAGATTCCGAGTTTTGCGTTAGTGAGAAAGCATTGTTATGTTTCATAACAATGCTTTTTCCCTAACGCCGATATTATAAGTCTTGTCAGAATAGGTGTACTGCACACCTTTTTGGCCATCACGCAACGTCAGTACCGCACTTTATAAAAAGTCCTTTTTCAATGGGACTCCCATAGCGCTCCCATTAGGCCAAAAAGTGAGCGGTACAGTCTAAAATGACAAGATCCGTAACGCCATCTAAACTGTCATAAAGTACACTAACACCCATAAACTACCTATTAACCCCTAAACCGAGGCCCTCCCGCATTGCAGACACTAAAATAAAATTATTAACCCCTAATCTGCTGCTCTGGACATCGCCGCCACTTCAAAAATGTATTAACCTCTATTCCGCCACTTCCCGACATCGTCGCCACTATAATAAAATGATTGATCCTTAAACCGCCGCCCTCCCGCATCGCAAACACTATTTAAATATTATTTACCCCTAATCTGCCGTCCACCCACAACGCCGCTATAATAAACCTATTACCCACTAAACCGCAAGCCCCCCACAATGAAATATACTAAATTAAAGTATTAACCCCTAAACCTCTGGCCTCCCACATCACTACATAAATATATTAACCCCTAAACCTAACCCTAATGTAACCCTAAGCATAACCCTAACATAACCCTAACCGTAACACCCCCTAAATTAAATATAATTAAAATAAATCTAAATAAAACTTTCAAGTATTACCTAAATAATTCCTATTTAAAACTAAATACATACTTACCTATAAAATAAAACCTAATCTAGCTACAATATAACTAATAGTTATAATATTGTAGCTATCTTAGGTTTTATTTTTATTTCACAAATAAGTTTGTATTTCTTTTAACTAGGTAGACTAGTTATTAAATAGTTATTAAAGGGATACTAACCCCACATTTTTTCTTTCATGATTCAGATAGAAAGTTGCTTAAAATTGTATGCTCTAATTTACTCCTATTATCAATTTTTCTTTGTTCTCATGTTATCTTGATTTGAAAAAGCAGTAATAAAAGGTTAGGAGCCGGCCCATTTTTAGTTCAGTACCTTGGTAGAGCTTGCTGATTGGTTTGCTACATTTAGCCACAAATCAGCAAGTGCTACCCCGGTGCTGAACAAAAAAATGATCCGGCTCTTAAGCTTACAGTACTGCTTTTTCAAATCAAGATAGCATGAGAACAAAGAAAAATTGATAATAGGAGTAAATTAGAAAGGTGCTTAAAATGTAAAATGAGGTTAAATACTGCCGCTTTTTCTGGCGGGCGTTAATTTCCCTATAGCGCTCAAAACTCATAATCTAGCTGTCAATTAGTAATGGTAATATCTTAACAGAAATGTATAGGAAGGAAACATCTGCCAATACTAAACTAAATGCAGACAGCCATCACATTAGCTCAGTTGTAAGGGGGATCCCATATGGACAATATTTGAGGTGTAAAGAGGAATTGCTCTACAGAAGGGTCATATAAAATGCACACTAATCACCTAACTAATAGGCTGAAAGACAGAGGATATTCTGGTAAAAACCTAAAACAAAATTATAAGAGAGCAAATCAAAAATCAAGAAATTTTGTATAAAAATACTGAGAAAATTGACAAAGGGTATAACACCATAAGGTTCATATCAACTTTTAACAACAAATGGAATGATATTAGAGCCATTCTTTGCAAACATTGGAACCTACTTCAGGTGGACCCAATAGTCAGTACAAAAGTGGGGGAGACCCCGCTAATGACACCAAGGTCACCTAATTTACGAGACAAGTTGGTACACAGACACTTCCAACACTCTACTAGAACTCATACCTGGTTACAAAATTATAAAAATAAAGATAGAAATTTTCCCTGTGGGAAATGCAGCATTTGTAAGAACATCCAAAAAGGGGACAAGGTCACAGATACCCGTGGGATTAACCATAGGATCAAAGGCCATATAAAGAGTAGGAGTGAAGGAGTGGTGTATGCAATATGGTGTACATGCCCAAAATTCTATATAGGCAAAACCTACAGGGAATATAAGGAGCGGGTAAAAGAGCATAAAAGTGACATAAAAAATGAAAACTTAAAAGATAGTAGTATAGCACAACATTTTTATACACATCATAACAGCTCAGTTATTGGCCTCAAAACAATGGGACTAGAATGGATAAATCAACAGGAGGGGGGGGGGGCGATTTAGATAGATGCTTGCTACAAGCTGAATGTAAATGGATACATAATATGGACACATTAAAACCGAATGGTCTTAATGAAGAACTGAACTTTGCCCCATTCCTGTGAAGAAGAATAATAATAATATATGACTAGTACTGTACTATTTTTGCCTCTAACAATGTGCTCAAGATACCCAATTGCCACAAGGAGCTATATGGATTCATATAGATAGATATATATGTGTGATATACCTTTAAGGTATCTCCCTTCATGCACCTTGCTCCTTTAAAAGGGAGCCTCCTACAATCAATCTTTGCCTGATTATTGAGAAGTTCAACAGCCTGGAGGCTGTTTCCTTTGCTACTATTCAGGTCACATCTATACCTATCAAATTTATGATTGGAAATTATACCTAAAGTTTGTTAGCCTAGAACTGAGTCATCTACAGCTTCCTCTGAGTTGTAAACCAGTTTCTAAACATCTGTGATTACCGCTCTGCACTAAAATCCTTTACAGGTCTCCCTCTGCAGCTCCTGTCAGTTTATTTTACACATCGCGGAACCTCCGCAGCTTTCCGACGCTGGATCCCCAAACCGGAAGTGAGTCACACATTCACCGCAAGCCATTCACTCCTGCAACAGGCAAGCTCTCTCTGTCTCCTTACTCACAGGTAACTTCTGTTTGCTACAACTTCTGGATATTGATTGTATCGGTTGGCTCTCCTGTTGCCATACTTATTCAAGTTGACTTTGTCTAAGTTATATTGCTACACGCATGGGATGTGAATCACTTTACCTCTGCATATTATTCCGCAATAAATACTGCTTGCAAGTTACATATTTGGACAAACCTAGGGTTGTATTAAGCAATCTGTGTGAGTGACTTTGTATATATTTTATTGGGTGAATGTGTGTGAAGTAAACTGGACTCTGAATCATAAGTTACAGATGATAAAAGATTCTTCCACTAATCCTAACTTCAACTAACTTCTGATTCTGGGCTATCAGAGTTAGAGTTCTAAAACTTACTATACTGGCTATTAATTGCTCACTGTTACCATTTCTGTTCAAACTAATTCTGTGTTTGCAGAAATAGATATACAAAAGAGCTACAAATACTCTATTTCTGGTTTGTGTGTGAGTGGATTCATTACATAATAATCAGGCCAAAAACTGATCCTGTTAAATTACTAAAACATGGATCCCACAGAAGTAAAAAATGAATTCACTAATGTGTACCAGAAATTAGATTATTTAGCCCATGCTATACAAGAAGTACAGGCTGAGAATGTAGCCATAAAAGCAATGTTAAAGGATTTCATAACACCTAAACCTGTGGATATACCTGAACCCCAAGTACATACACCAACACCATTTTCTGGAAAACGGTCTGAGTTTCGTGATTTCAAAAACGCATGCAACTTGCTATTTTCTTTGAAACCACGCACCTATCATTCAGACAGGATTAAAGTTTGCACCACAATTTCATACATGATAGGAGAGCCACGTACCTGGGCTAACAGATTCTTTGAGCAGAACAACCCCATTCTAGATTCATTAACTGATTTCTTTTCAGCAATGACAAGTCTGTATGAGGATTCAAACAGCCAAATACAAGCTGAGACCAAACTGCGGTCATTAAAACAAGGCAAAAGGACTGTAGAGGAATACACAACAGACTTTCAGATGTGGGCCTCAGACTCATTGTGGAATGAGGTAAGCTTGCGTAATCAGTTTCGCCTAGGTTTGTCTGAATCTCTAAAAGATGAACTCTCACGATTGGAACTCCCTGAAACACTCACCGGCTTAATCAAGCTAAGCACCACATTAGATAGACGTCTGAGGGAAAGAAAAGCTGAAAAAAGCATGTATGACCCCTCTATCAGACGCACCTATCCATCATCGGTCTCCCAAGACAGAAACCAGACTTTCAGCACCCCAATGGAGATTGGGGCAATCAAAGGTCCTCTGACTCAAGAGGAGAAAACAAGAAGGAAATTAGGAAATTTATGTCTTTACTGCGCTCACAAGGAGCACACAGTTGCAACCTGCCCCCTCCTATCAAAACAAAAGAAGGGTAAGAAAAAAAATATAATATCATTATACAATTTATCTACTGCTACCCAGCTCACTGTCTCTCTCTCTTTACAGTGGGACCGTCTCCACATCCAGAGTGATGCGTTAGTAGATTCTGGTGCTTCAGGGATATATATTGATGATACATTTGTTAAAAAGAATAAAATACCCACAGTGTGTAAACAGCAACCAGTTTTTGTGAAGTTAATAGATGGTACTTTGATTCAGAAAGGTCCTATCACACACCACACTATACCTTTACTTACAACCACAAAAAATGGACACACTGAATACCTTACATATGATATCATTCCTATTGATAGACATTCCATTATTTTAGGATACATGTGGTTAAAGACACATAATCCAAGCATTGATTGGTTAAAGGATGAGATAAATTTAACATCTAGATATTGCACAAATACGTGTTATCCACACTGTTCTATATCTTCTATTGAGAATGGTGTACCAGCGGCATATTCTGATTTGGTAGATGTATTCGATTTAAAAGAGGCTGAATCATTGCCGCCACACCGTGAATTTGACTGCCCCATCGAATTAATACCCGGCTCTCAAATACCCTATGGCAAAATATATCCTTTGTCCCAGGACGAGTTAACCCATTTACGCACCTACCTAGATGACAACCTTAAAAAAGGTTTTATATCACATTCAACTTCACCCGCAGCAGCTGGTATTTTTTTTGTTAAAAATAAAGATCTAAGTCTAAGACCCATAATAGATTATCGAGCCTTAAATGCGATAACAGTAAAAAACCGATACCCATTGCCTTTAATACCAGAATTATTGGAAAGACTCACCAATGCCACCATATATACCAAATTGGATTTGAAGGGGGCATATAATTTGATTCGGATTAGGAGTGGAGACGAATGGAAGACAGCTTTTCGCACACGATACGGTTTATTTCAGTACAATGTCATGCCTTTCGGGTTGAGTAACGCACCAGCTACTTTCCAACATTTCATCAACGAGATATTCCGAGATTTAACTGACATATGTGTTGTAATTTATCTAGATGATATTTTAATTTATTCCACAAATTTACAAGATCATGAAAGGCATGTACGATGGGTACTCACCCGACTAAGACAGCATAGATTGTTTGCCAAACTGGAAAAATGCAATTTCCATGTTAAACAGATTAAGTTCCTTGGTTATATTCTATCTCCTCAAAAAATCCAAATGGACCCTGAAAAGATAAACACGATCCAGGAATGGACCATACCACGCACTGTTCGAGCGCTACAGAGGTTTTTGGGTTTCTCGAATTTTTACAGAAAATTCATCAGAGATTTTTCTACTATTGTAAGACCATTAACCCAACTCACAAGGAAATCCCAAAGATTTCATTGGAATGAAGAAGCTCAAACTGCTTTTAACAAGCTAAAGCACTGTTTCTCCACTGCTCCAGTTCTGACGCTGCCAGACTATCAATCTCAATTCATACTAGAGGTTGATGCCTCCAACACCGGCATAGGAGCAGTCCTATCACAAAAAATCAAGGAAAACCAAGAAATGCATCCCGTAGCTTTTTATTCCAGAACCTTGCTCCCAGCCGAAATAAATTATAGCATTGGTGACAAAGAGCTCTTAGCAATTAAAAGTTCCTTAGAGCACTGGAGGCATCTATTAGAAGGGTCAAAAGAACCTTTTCTCATTTTTACTGATCACAAAAACCTTGAGTATTTAAGGAAAAGTAAAACTCTCTCTGCACGCCAAGTCAGATGGTCTCTGTTTTTAGATCGCTTTAATTTTTTGATTACTTACAGACCAGGGCATTCTAACACCAAAGCTGATGCCCTCTCAAGAATGTATGATCCTACGAACATCTCCGAGACCCTCAATCCTATCATACCAGAAGAGAAATTTATATACTCACTTTCTAACTTAGAAAAGGACATTCTTCTGGAAACTCAAAAAGAAAATGATTGCCCCCCAACTTGTGAGAGAGATTCCACATCAGGGTTGATGTACCACAAAAATAGATTATATGTACCTAAGGCTCTTAGGATGATGATATTAAAACATTATCATGACAATGTCTTGTCAGGCCACAAAGGTGTACAAAAGACCACCAACTTGATCAAAAGACACTTCTGGTGGCCACAGCTAAATCAAGATGTTATACATCATCTGAAGAAATGTGATATATGTGCAAGAAATAAAGTGGCACACAAAAAACCTATTGGTTTATTAACTACTTTACCAATACCAGATATGCCGTGGTCCACCATATCAATGGATTTTATTGTTGATCTTCCAGTCTCACGAAAGTACACCACTATTCTAGTGGTTGTAGATCACTTAACTAAACTGGGTCATTTTATTCCACTAACAAGTTTACCCACAGCCATTATTACTGCAAAGGTCTTTTTAGATAATATAGTCAAACTACACGGATTACCAACTACAGTGATCACAGATAGAGGTATTCAGTTCACCTCAGCCTTCTGGAGGTCTCTGTGCAAACTGTTACAAATTGATACACGTTATACCACAGCTTTTCATCCTCAGTCAAATGGGTTGACTGAACGTTTGAATCAGACACTAGAACAATTCCTACGATGTTATCTGAGCCATCTTCAGGATGATTGGGTTGATTACCTCCCGATGGCAGAGTTCTCATACAACAACTCAATCTCTACCTCAACCAAAGTATCACCATTCTTCGCCACGTACGGCTTCCATCCAACCACTATCACAATATCCCATACCACAGTGAATTGTCCAGGAGCAATGGATTTTAGTAATTCCTTACAAGATAGACTTCAGTTGCTTAAAACTCATTTGCAGGAAGCTCAAGAACATCAAAAGAAGTACTATGACCTACATCATTCCCCTAGTCCCACCTATGTCGTAGGAGACTTGGTTCTACTGTCCACGAAGTATCTGAAACTTCGTGTGCCATGTAAAAAATTGGCCAATCAATTTATTGGTCCGTTCCCGATTGCGGCAATAGTTAACTCGAACGCTGTTCGGTTGACTCTGCCTAAAGATCTCACTGTTCATCCTACATTTCATGTCTCTCTAATTAAGCCTTACGTAGGGGACCCTTTACTACAACTGGCAGATCCTCCTCCACCTATTTATCACCAGGATCAGTTGGAATATGAAGTGGAGTCCATCCTAGATTCCCGGATACGTCGCGGTCATGTACAGTACTTGATACAATGGAAAGGCTATGGTCCTGAAAGCAACTCATGGGAATCTCATGAGGATGTTCACGCTCCTGATCTGCTCTCCGCTTTTCATCGGCGGTATCCTGGGAAGCCATATCTCCGCACCCCTGTTGACTGCCCTTGAGGAGGGGGGTATGTGATATACCTTTAAGGTATCTCCCTTCATGCACCTTGCTCCTTTAAAAGGGAGCCTCCTACAATCAATCTTTGCCTGATTATTGAGAAGTTCAACAGCCTGGAGGCTGTTTCCTTTGCTACTATTCAGGTCACATCTATACCTATCAAATTTATGATTGGAAATTATACCTAAAGTTTGTTAGCCTAGAACTGAGTCATCTACAGCTTCCTCTGAGTTGTAAACCAGTTTCTAAACATCTGTGATTACCGCTCTGCACTAAAATCCTTTACAGGTCTCCCTCTGCAGCTCCTGTCAGTTTATTTTACACATCGCGGAACCTCCGCAGCTTTCCGACGCTGGATCCCCAAACCGGAAGTGAGTCACACATTCACCGCAAGCCATTCACTCCTGCAACAGGCAAGCTCTCTCTGTCTCCTTACTCACAGGTAACTTCTGTTTGCTACAACTTCTGGATATTGATTGTATCGGTTGGCTCTCCTGTTGCCATACTTATTCAAGTTGACTTTGTCTAAGTTATATTGCTACACGCATGGGATGTGAATCACTTTACCTCTGCATATTATTCCGCAATAAATACTGCTTGCAAGTTACATATTTGGACAAACCTAGGGTTGTATTAAGCAATCTGTGTGAGTGACTTTGTATATATTTTATTGGGTGAATGTGTGTGAAGTAAACTGGACTCTGAATCATAAGTTACAGATGATAAAAGATTCTTCCACTAATCCTAACTTCAACTAACTTCTGATTCTGGGCTATCAGAGTTAGAGTTCTAAAACTTACTATACTGGCTATTAATTGCTCACTGTTACCATTTCTGTTCAAACTAATTCTGTGTTTGCAGAAATAGATATACAAAAGAGCTACAAATACTCTATTTCTGGTTTGTGTGTGAGTGGATTCATTACAATATGACATTAAACAATATTCGTTTCTCTCCCCCCACTAAATAACCTTATGAAGTCATTTAGGGAGGTTTAACATATGTATTTTTGCTATATACTTAGAGGATAAATTTCCTACATATATCCAAATATTCTCATATGCTATCCATTCTCTTGATATGATACTATACAATGCTCCTTTTTGAGTATGTATAAAATTAGGCAAATTACTATTATGATCAATAGGGTACACTAGAATCTTCAAGTTTATATTTTTCTGACATTATGTCAGTAAATGTTATCTGAATATACCATTCTCCTCTCTCTAACCGTAAATGGTCCTGTAAAAAGAAAAGGGTTAAATATATGTGAGTTGACAGGCTACTTCTCCTATGGAGGCAGTTTAAACTAAACTTAATGTAAATAGGATGTTATTTGATACAATGCAAGCGTATAGATATAAATATGAATTTCATTATTGTGCCTTAAGGTGTAAAATTGACTAACGATGGATAATGAACATATACCGCATACCACCTTAACTAGAAATATCTACCAAACAGGAAGTAACTGTATCCGGAACTCAGTAAACTGTTTAAATTCCTAGGAGGGAGGACCAACCTGAAGGAAAGTTACGCTTGAGAAAGCCGCATAGAGTTCACCCAGCGGCGAAACACATGTTGCGTGATTGCACTTTACTACAATACTCTGTTAGGCCAACCAAGTTGGTTTCAGAGCACCATGGACTATTAAAGGGACCTGAAATACTTGTCATTAAGTATACGTTTTTTTATATCTATAATGTATTTTTTATCTTAAAAAGAAAACCGCATTTGTTTTAATATAAATATATTATCCTACCTGTTAATTTATTATTTTAAATTCACTGTATCACCCTTCAGCACAGCATCCCTGTAAACCATGGGGAAAGTAATGTGCACTAAACGGAAGTCATATTTCATATTGCTGTGAGCGCGGATGGATGCGCTCTCCAGCATAAGCAAAGACACAATTCATTTCATTGTCTTCTTTTTCTAGCAGTTACTGCCATTGTTATTGAATATAAGCATAGTACTTCAATAACACATTAGATCGATGCCAAGCCGATCCTCTATAAGACAGCTGTCAAGTAAATAGCTACACTGATACTATGAAGCTCGCTCACACATTTGCTGAGAGCAAGCTTCATAGATTCAGTGGAGAGAGTTGGAGACTATTTATTTTAGTACGCATGCGCATTAGTGGATGCGGGAGCACGGGTCACGTGACTCTTCGTCATAGTGTAACGTACGTTACAATATGGCGGCGCTCACCGCATTCTGTAGGCAGTGGTTTCTTGACAATATTTACATAGGAAGGTGAGATCAAAAAACGATCTGTATAAACATGTAATTGATTAAGTAATATGCTAAAAACAAAGCATAATTACTACATATATTAGGTGTTTAATGTCCCTTTAAGGATACGTCTATCTACCGTCCATACTCTCCCAACCGGACTGCACAATATTTGAGACACATGCAGGATAAAACGTGTCTCTAATCCTATGGTCAAGGGTCCCTTAGGTGAGAATAAAGCCCTCAGTAGGTAGTACCCTTATGAATGGGTTTCTCACAAGCTGGACTAACACACAAATACCACTGACTGACCACTCTGTCTAATGAACTGTTTCTTTATTGCATCATTGCCCTATATGCACAAACTGCTTTGCTTGCAATTATAAATGTGCTAATACATGCTGTCACTCTATATACATAAACTGTCTTTGCTTGCACTCACAAGTGTGCTAACATATGCTGCTGTATTGTCGTCTCACATACATGAACTGCTTTATTGCACTAACAAATGTGCTAATTAATGCCTCCAATTGTAATGCACTGTCTTACTGGGAGACACAATAATATTTTCTTATCATATAGACGGTCTTAAGACAGTTTAGTTTAAGAGACTCTTTCCTGGATATCGTCATATACTGGTTCTTTCAATGACCACACCATTCTTTACAGACAGCAAAATTTGAGTTCTATTAAACGGACACTGTCTAATCTATGATGCATAGAGCTCTTATATATTTTTATTGATTTAGTATCCAATGGTCATTGGTGTATATATGGTTTTTAGTAGATATAGGCACCATTTTGCTTGCAGTTTCTAATTGTATATATGTATCAATTTTGCTATTCAATGATTACATTTTGCATACCCTAATACACAGTGTATATTTATGGGAGAGGAGCCTGTCACCTTCGATGTGGCTATCATCACACACAGTGCCTCCAGTCTTATATTCTATTATTTGTACTAAAGGGACGTGCTGGCTAGGGCATACTTGATTCTTTTACTTTTCTTTTTTCTATATCCCTTCTTTTCTCCATATTTTTTATACATTTTCTTATGCCTCCTTGCACTCCTGGATACAATATCTTTAGCTATCCAGGGTATCCCATACAATATTTATTAAATTAGGTGAGCTGGTGTACCGCTTGTTTATATATATATTGTTTTGCCAGGGGATCTTTATTTCAGCCATTAGCTGAGTATATATATTTTTTCTTACTGCCAGTAGTACAGTCCACTAGGTCATACCTGAGGGATTCTTTTGAATTAATTAATCTTTTGAAGACACTTGATGTCAACAGAGATCTGGACTTACTCGTCACTATGGACGTAGTAAGTACTGTGAAGGAACTATTGATCGTAGTGAACATTACTCGGGTCCCATCGAGTTTTTGTTGAATTTGATGGAGCTTTGCCTAGAAATTAATTTTTTATTCAGTGTTTGGGTACGGCGATGGGGTCGAGTATGGCCCTATCCTATGCCAACCTATATATGGCCCAATATGAGCAGCACAATATTTTCAATCCGCAGCACGGCTCTATCGGATTCTATCATCGCTACATCGACGATGTGTTTTTAATCTGGAGGGGTACATCTGAATCACTTATACAGTGGTTCAATGCACTCAACTTACTTGAATCCACCATTAGATTTAAAATGGAATGGGACAACCAGAAAATACATTTCTTGGATTTAGAAATATATAAAGCTGACATGGGAGACAAAAGCACTTTACAGACCACCTTGTATTATAAGGATACCGATAAAAATTATATTCTCCACTATGACAGTTTCCATCCTTATACTCAAAGGAATGGTGTCAGTTCCTCGCAGTTCCTGAGGGTCGTCAGGAATAACACCGAAGGTTCCCGTAAGGAAACCCAACTACAAGAGATGGCTCAAAAATTCCTACAACAAGGATACCCCCAACGTCTAATTGAACAACAACGTTTGGTTGCTGAACAACAAACACAAGATAATCTTATTGTGAGGAGAGTGGAGAAGGAAGCTCCACGTTTGAATTTTGTGACCACCTACACTCTGGGCTCGGAAGTGGTAGCAGCCATCATCAAAGATAACTGGAAAATATTGTCTAAGGATGTGAGCTTACCCTTCTATGACCCACCTCCTCCTAGGATGGTCTATTAGAGATCCAAAAACCTACGAGATCTACTGGTGATTAAGGACCTGATTGTAAGGCTCGTGGGATACTCCTCTATCAGACCGAAGTGGGCCAGTAGTCTTGTTATCCCGGCATCAAGCCGGAAAGATAGGGAATATCCCAGAGCAGAGACTATCAGGCAAATGAGGAGAGCAGCACTCACCACAGGCTGGACAGCACAAGGCAAATAAGGCAGACAGCATACGGCAACAGAAAATCAGGCCAGCAATTCAGGGGGTAACCAGGTAGCGTAGTGAGACAGGCAGGGTTCAGCAACAAGAAGACAGTCCAGCAATGTAGGGGTTAACCAGGTAGCGTAATGAGACAGGCAGAGATCAGCAACAAGAAGTCAGTCCAGCAAGTTAGGGGTTAACCAAGTAGCGTAGTGAGACAGGCAGGGTTCAGTAACAAGGATCAGTCCAGCAGATTAGGGGCATCAGGAGTGTGCGGCGATGACGTTAGCGCCGCACGCATACTGAGCCGACACAGCCCTAGGCAACGAGCATGGGGAAGACGCCGTGTCCCTAGCAACGGCGTGGCGTGACATAGCCCCCTCCTCAAGGGTTCCCTCTGGGGACTAGAGTCGGCTTCAAAGGGTGAGCAGCATGGAATTTGGAGACCAGAGATGGAGAATGCACATCACGGGCAGGAACCCAGGAATGGTCTGCTACAGAGTAACCCTTCCAATGTATCAGATACTGCAATTGTCTGCGCCTGTATCTGGAGTCCAGAATCTTAGCCACTTCATATTCTGGGTTACCATGGATCAAGAGCGGAGGAGGAGGAGTTTGAGGCTGGGAATATCTATTCTTGATGTATGGCTTGAGTAGTGAGATGTGTAAGACTGGATGTATGCGTAGGGTTCTCGGCAAGGCCACTTTGTAGGCAACAGGAGACAGTCTTTTTAGAACCTTGTAAGGACTGATAAACCTAGACCCTAATTTGTGACAGGGTTGACGTAGACGGATATGTCGAGTGGAGACCCAAACACGTTCACCCACTGGAATGGCACGTACAGAAGCCCTGTGACGATCAGCAAACTTCTTACATCTAGAGACAGCTGAACGCAGCTGAGAGCGAATTCGTTGCCAATGAGTGGTGAGATCAGTGACATGACGGTCTGCGGCAGGTACCCCAGTGGACCGAGCTGAAAGAGGGAAGATACAAGGTTGATAACCTACTGCAGCTTGGAATGGAGAGCATCGAAGAGACGAGTGCCAATGGGTGTTTCTTGCCAGCTCAGCTAAGGGTAGCAATTCAGACCAGTTGGTATGGCGAGTGTTGACAAAGGCTTTAAGGTAGGCTTCAAGATCCTGGTTTGCTCTCTCAGTTAGTCCATTGGTCTGAGGATGGTAGCCAGACGACACGGATACAGTGGTTCCAATTAACTCTCCAGAAGGCAGAGATGAACTGTGAACCCTTGTCAGAGACAATAGTTACAGGAATGCCATGAAGTCGTACCACATGCAAGAGAAAAAGGGATGACAATTCTTGAGCAGAAGGCAGTTTGGCTAGGGGTACGAAGTGAGCCAGTCTGGAAAAGCGATCCACCACAACCCAGATAACGGTATGGTGGTCGGAAGAGGGAAGATTAACAATGAAGTCCATTGTTATGTGTGTCCAGGGTCGTTTGGGAATGGACAATGGTTGGAGCAGGCCAGGAGGCAAGGATTGGGGAGTCTTGTTGGCAGCACAAATTGTGCAGGCTTTCACATAGTCCTGAGCGTCAGACTTCATGGAAGGCCACCAAACATGTTGGCAAAGATGCCTGAAGGTCCTAGTCGAACCAAGATGTCCTGAGAGTTTGCTATCATGAGCCCAGGCTAGCATAGGGATACGGAGGTTCCGAGGTACAAAGAGGATATCAGAGGCCATGGGGGCACCAGGAGGTTTACTAGACTGAGCACGTTGTAATCTTTGCAGAAGAGTGGTATTGAGTTGAGTGATCACACAGGAGGGGGGTATAATGTGTTCGATAGGAGCTTCGGAGGAATCACTTGAGTGAGGGAACTGACGGAAAAAGGGCGACCGCCTTCTTGTTCTTGGTTCCAAGAAGGTAGGAAATCACAAAGTGAAAACGGGAAAAGAACAAGGCCCACCTGGACTGACGAGGATTGAGTCGATGAGCAGTTTCTAGGTAAGTCAGATTCTTATGGTCGGTGAGGATCTGAATAGGGTTGGCAGTGCCCTCTAGCCAGTGACACCATTCAGTTAAGGCCATTTTAATGGCTAAGAGTTCATGATTACCCATATCATAGTTCCTCTCAGCAGGAGTGAAACATTTAGAAAAGAAGGCTACAGGGTGTTATTTGGAAGTCAGAGGGTCCCTTTGGGTAAGAACTGCTCCAGCCCCTATCTCAGAGGCATCAACCTCTAAGGTGAACTGTAGGTCAGGGTCAGGATGGCGGAGCACAGGAGCTGAACAGAAAGCCTTTTCCAGATAAGAAAAGGCATTTATGGCCTCAAGAGGCCAATGTTTACAGTCCTTGTTCCGTCTAGTCAATTCAGTGAGAGGAGCGACTGTTTGAGAAAAACAAAATGTATGCTTACCTGATAAATTTCTTTCTTTTGCGATGTACCGAGTCCACGGATTCATCCTAACTTGTGGGATATTGTCCTTCCTGACAGGAAGTAGCAAAGAGAGAACCACAGCAGAGCTGTCTATATAGCTCCCCCCTTGACTCCCCCCCCCCCAGTCATTCGACCGAAGGCCAAGGAAGAAAAGGAGAAACTATAAGGTGCAGAGGTGACTGAAGTTTACATAAAAAAAATACTATCTGTCTTGAATAGACAGGGCAGGCCGTGGACTCGGTACATCGCAAAAGAAAGAAATTTATCAGGTAAGCATAAATTTTGTTTTCTTTTGCATGATGTACCGAGTCCACGGATTCACCCTAACTTGTGGGATACCAATACCAAAGCTTTAGGACACGGATGAAGGGAGGGACAAGACAGGAACCTAAATGGAAGGCATCACTGCTTGCAAAACCTCTCTCTTAAAAATAGCCTCCGAAGAAGCAAAAGTATCAAATTTATAACATTTTGAAAAGGCATGAAGCGACGACCAAGTCGCAGCCTTACAAATCTGTTCAACAGAAGCATCATTTTTAAAAGCCCATGTGGAAGCTACCGCTCTAGTAGAATGAGCTGTAATCCTTTCAGGAGGCTGCTGTCCAACAGTCTCAAACGGATGATGCTTTTCAGCCAAAAGGAAAGAGAAGTCGCCGTAGCCTTTTGACCCCTACACTTTCCAGAATAGACAACAAACAAAGAAGATGTTTGCCGAAAATCTTTGGTTGCCTGCAAATAAAATTTCAAAGACCGAACCACGTCCAAGTTGTGCAACAGACGTTCCTTCTTACAAGAAGGATTAGGACACAGAGAAGGAACAGCAATTTCTTGATTGATATTCCTGTTAGTAACAACCTTAGGAAGGAACCCAGGCTTGGTTCACAAAACCACCTTATCAGCATGGAACACAAGATAAGGAGAGTCACATTGTAATGCAGATAGTTCAGAAACTCTTCGAGCTGAAGAGATAGCAACTAGGAACAAAACTTTCCAAGATAAAAGCTTAATATCTATGGAATGCATGGGTTCAAATGGAACCCCCTGAAGAACTCTAAGAACTAAATTTAGACTCCATGGCGGAGCAATAGGTTTAAACACAGGCTTAATTCTAACTAAAGCCTGACAAAAAGCCTGAACGTCTGGAACATCTGCCAGATGCTTGTGCAACAAAATAGACAGAGCAGATATCTGTCCCTTTAGGGAACTAGCTGATAATCCTTTCTCCAATCCCTCTTGGAGAAAAGACAAAATCCTAGGAATCCTGATTTTACTCCAGGAGAAGCCTTTGGATTCGCACCAAAAAAGATATTTACGCCATATCTTATGATAAATTTTCCTAGTAACAGGCTTTCGAGCCTGAATCAAGGTATTTATGACTGACTCAGAGAAACCCCGCTTTGATAGAATCAAGCGTTCAATCTCCAAGCAGTCAGTCACAGAGAAATTAGATTTGGATGCTTGAATGGACCTTGAATCAGAAGGTCCTGTCTCAATGGCAGAGACCATGGTGGAAGGGATGACATGTCAACCAGGTCTGCATACCAAGTCCTGCGTGGCCACACAGGCGCTATCAAAATCACCGATGCTCTCTCCTGTTTGATTCTGGCAATCAGACGTGGAAGGAGAGGGAAAGGTGGAAACACATAAGCCAGGTTGAACGATCAGGGTACTGCTAGAGCATCTATCAGTACAGCCTGAGGATCCCTTGACCTTGAGCCATAACGAGGAAGTTTGGCGTTCTGACGAGACGCCATCAGATCCAACTCTGGTGTGCCCCATAGCCGAACCAGCTGAGCAAACACCTCCGGATGGAGTTCCCACTCCCCCGGATGAAAAGTCTGATGACTTAGAAAATCTGCCTCCCAGTTCTCTACACCTGGGATATAGATCGCTGACAGATGGCAAGAGTGAGCCTCTGCCCATTGGAGTATCCTTGAGACCTCTATCATCGCTAAGGAACTCTTTGTTCCGCCCTGATTATTGATATAAGCCACAGTCGTGATGTTGTCCGACTGAAACCTGATGAATCTGGCCAAAGCCAGCTGAGGCCATGCCTGTAGAGCATTGAATATCACTCTTAATTCCAGAATATTTATCGGTAGGAGAGCCTCCTCCCGAGACCACAAACCCTGAGCTTTCAGGGAATTCCAGACTGCACCCCAGCCCAGAAGACTGGCGTCTGTCGTCACTATAACCCATTCTGGCCTGTGGAAACACATTCCCTGGGACAGATGATCCTGTGACAACCACCAAAGAAGAGAGTCTCTGGTCTCTTGATCCAGATTTATCTGAGGAGATAAATCCACATAATCCACATTCCACTGATTGAGCATGCATAGTTGCAGTGGTCTGAGATGCAAGCGAGCAAACAAAACTATGTCCATTGCCGCTAGCATTAGTCTGATTACCTCCATACACTGAGCCACTGACGGCCGAGGAATTGAATGAAGAGCTCGGCAGGTGGACAAAATCTTTGATTTCCTGACCTCTGTCAGAAATATTTTCATGTCCACCGAGTCTATCAGAGTCCCTAGAAATGAAACTCTTGTGAGGGGGGAAAGAGAACTCTTTTTTACGTTCACTTTCCACCCGTGAGACCTTAGAAAGGCCAACACTAAGTTCGTGTGAGACTTGGCTAGTTGGAAGGACGACGCTTGAATTAGAATGTCGTCTAGATAAGGCGCCACTGCTATGCCCCGTGGCCTTAGAACCGCCAGAAGGGACCCTAGCACATTCGTGGCGCCGTGGCCAACCCGAAAGGAAGAGCCACAAACTGATAATGCTTGTCCAGAAAGGCGAACCTGAGGAACTGATGATGATCTTTGTGGATAGGAATGTGCAGATACGCATCCTTTAAGTCCACGGTGGTCATATATTGACCCTCCTGGATCAATGGTAAGATAGTCCGAATGGTCTCCATCTTGTAAAGATGGAACTCTTAGGAATTGGTTTAGGATCTTGAGATCCAGAATTTGTCTGAAGGTTCCCTCCTTTTTGGGAACTATAAACAGATTGGAGTAGAACCCCTGCCCCTGTTCTGCTTTTGGAACTGGGCAGATCACTCCCATGGTAAAAAGGTCTTCTACACAGCGTAAGAACGCCTCTCTTTTTGTCGGGTTTACAGACAATTGAGAAAGATGGAACCTCCCCCTAGGAGGGGAATCCTTGAAATCTAGAAGGTATGCCTGGGTTACAATTTCTACTGCCCAGGAATCCTGAACGTCTCTGCCCAGGCCTGAGCAAAGAGAGAGAGTCTGCCCCCTACTAGATCCAGTCCCGGATCGGGGGCTACCCCTTCATGCTGACTTAGTGGCAGCAGAAGGCATTTTGGCCTGTTTACCCTTGTTCCAAGCCTGATTAGGTCTCCAGGTTGGCTTGGAATGAGCAAAGTTCCCCTCTTGCTTTGCAGCAGGGGAAGAGGTAGAGGGACCACTCTTGAAGTTTCGAAAGGAACGAAAATTATTTTGTTTGGTCCTTGTCTTATTTGACTTATCCTGAGAAGGGTATGACCCTTCCTTCCAGTAATGTCTGAAATGATCTCTTTCAATGTAGGCCCGAATAGGGTCTTACCCTTGAAAGGGATGGACAAAAGCTTAGATTTAGATGACACATCAGACTTAAGCTATAACGCTCTATGCGCTAAAATGGCAAAACCTGAATTCTTAGCCGCTAATTTAGCAAGATGAAAAGCGGCGTCTGTAATAAAAGAATTAGCCAACTTAACAGCCTTAATTCTGTCCAAAATATCATCTAGTGGGGTCTCCATCTGAAGAGCCTCTTCTAGAGCCTCAAACCAAAAGGCAGCTGCAGTGGTTACAGGAACAATGCATGCTATAGGTTGAAGAAGAAAACCTTGATGAACAAAAATTTTCTTTAGGAGACCCTCTAATTTTTTATCCATAGGATCAATGAAAGCACAACTGTCTTCAATAGCTATAGTTGTACGCTTAGCCAGGGTAAAAATAGCTCCCTCCACCTTAGGGACCGTCTGCCATGAGTCCTTTATGGTGTCAGAAATGGGAAACATTTTCTTAAAAACAGGAGGGGGAGAGAACGGAATACCTGGTTTATCCCACTCCTTAGTAACAATGTCCGAAATCCGCTTAGGGACCGGAAACACATCAGTGTAAACAGGAACCTCTAAATATGTATCCATTTTACACAATTTCTCTGGAACTACAATAGGCTCACAATCATCCAGAGTCGCTAAAACCTCCCTGAGCAATAAACGGAGGTGCTCTAGCTTAAACTTAAATGCCGTCATATCTGAATCTGTCTGAGAGAACATCTTTCCTGAATCAGAAATCTCTCCCTCAGATAGCAAATCCCTCATCCCTACCTCAGAACATTGTGAGGGAATATTGGATACGGCTACTAAAGCGTCAGAAGGCTCCGCATTTGTTCTTAACCCAGAGCTACTGCGCTTCCCTTGCAACCCAGGCAGCTTAGATAAAACCTCTGTGAGGGTAGTATTCATAACTGAAGCCATATCTTGCAAAGTGAAAGAATTAGACGCACTAGAAGTACTCTGCGTCGCTTGTGCAGGCGTTACTGGTTGAGACACTTAGGGAGAACTAGATGGCAAAACCTGATTTCCTTCTGTCTGAGAATCATCTAATGCCAAACTTTTATAAGTCAAAATATGCTGTTTGCAATTTATAGACATATCAGTACAAGTGGGACACATTCTAAGAGGGGGTTCCACAATGGCTTCTAAACAAATTGAACAATGAGTTTCCTCAGTGTCAGACATGTTTAACAGGCTAGTAATGAAGCAAGCAAGCTTGGAAAACACTTATTTAATGAAAAAAACACAATTTGCAAAAACAGTACTGTGCCTTTAAGATAAAAAAAAGGCATACACAAACTGCAAAACAGGTTAAAATTGCTTCAATTTTTCTGAAATTTTAACAGTGTACCCACTAAGCTTTAGAAGGATTGCACCACAAGTAAATAAGCAATAAACCCCCAAATGAAAAAAACGGATTGAAATATGTCTAAAACCGGTTAAAACCCCCTAAAGCACCTTGCCACAGCTCTGCTGTGGCCCTACCTGCCCTTAGGAAGCGATAATATTTAAAGCTTCAATTAGTCCCTCAGAAGACTCTCAGGACCTCAGGAGAAGTTGCTTGTGGCTTGTAAATGTAGGCCCCGCCCACCTCACTCGATGTTGCTGGGGCCTACACAAAACTAACAAACCCTGCCTGAAAGCCATGTGGGTTATAATCAACCCCAAAGAACCCTCAAGCAAATGTCCCATAAAACAGAAAACGTTACTCCCAGACACAAAAAAGTTTGTCCAAAATTCACATAACAAACTGAGTGCCCACAAAAAAATTAACCCTTTATGCAAGCTAGTAAAAACCTCTGTTAACTCTAGGATTACTGCTTACCCTTCCCCTAATGGGGACACTGTCAGAGTTAACACAGTCTCTGCAGAAAATATGACTGAACATACCTCATTGCTGTATAGCAAGAAACCGTTCCTCACACTGAAGTTTTCCTGTACTCCTCAGCTGTGGGAACAGCAGTGGACCTTAGTTACAAATGCTAAGATAATCATCCTCCAGGCAGAAATCTTCATCTATGTCCTGTCTGAGAGTAAATAGTACAACACCGGTACCATTTAAAAATAACAAACACTTGATTGAAGATAAAATAAAAATAACAGTTTAACACCTCTTCTCTTTACTCTTCCTGCTTAGAGCCAGCAAAGAGAATGAATGGGGGGTGCAGTTAATGGGGGAGCTATATAGACAGCTCTGCTGTGGTGCTCTCTTTGCTACTTCCTCAGGAAGGACAATATCCCACAAGTTAGGATGAATCCGTGGACTCGGTACATCATGCAAAAGAAAGTTCTTTATGAACTTGCGGTAGTAATTGGAGAACCCCAAGAACCTCTGTAATTCCTTTAAGGAGGTAGGTTGAGGCCAAACTAGTACAGCGGTGAGTTTAGCAGGATCCATGGCAAAACCCTCCTTCGAGATGACATATCCAAGGAATTGGATCCGGACTTGATCAAACTCACATTTTTCTAGCTTGGCTACCAAAGAGTTATCCCTGAGATGAAGAAGCACCTGTCTCACGTGCCTGTGATGCTCCTCTAAAGTATAAGAGAAAACAAGGATATCATCCAGGTAAACGATGACAGTGCAGTTGAGGAGGTCACGGAAGACGTCGTTGACAAATGCCTGGAAGACTGCAGGGGCGTTACACAACCCAAAGGGCATTAGAAGGTATTCATAATGCCCGATCTTGTGTTGAAGGCGGTCTTCCATTCATGGCCTGAAGAGATGCGAATCAAATTGTATGCCCCACGTAATTCCAATTTAGTGAAGAAGCGAGCATCTTGGAGTGAGTCATACAATTCAGTGATCAGTGGTATGGGATAGCGATTCTTGATGGTTATGTTGTTCAAGGCCCTGTAGTCTATGCAGGGTCTGAGCCCACCATCCTTCTTACCGACAAAAAAGAAACCAGCCCCAGCAGGAGAGGAAGAAGGGCAAATGAAACCTTTAGCTAGGTTTTCTTGGATGTACTGCTCCATGGATTTGGTTTCAGCCTTGGAGAGTGTATACGTCCTGCCTCTAGGAAGTGGAGCTCTGGGAAGGATGTCAATCTTACAGTCATATTGACGGAGGGGGGCCAGCACGTCGGCTACTTTTTTCTCAAATATATCAACAAAGTCTGCATATACTGAAGGAAGAATGAAGGGAGTCTGGATGCTGGCTATAGGAATGCGGAGCAAAGGAGTGACATTAGCAAGGCAGGAGTGGAAACAGGAGGCACCCCAAGAAGCCAGTTGTCCCTCAGCCCAGTCGAACTGTGGATTGTGTAAGTGAAGCCAAGGGAGACCAAGGATGACAGGCTGAGCTGAGGAATGAATGACCTCGAACTGGAGCTGTTTGGTATGAAGAACATCAACGGTCAGGGTTAGGGGTGCTGACTCAAAATGGATCAAACCAGAACCGAGGGGGTGCCATCCAGGGTAGTTATCTTGAGACAATGTCTTTTCTGTAGAAGAGGTAGACCAGCTTGAATCATAAAACGGTGATCCAGGAAGTTGCCAGCTGCCCCTGAATCAATGAAGGCTTGATTGTGGACAGTATTCTGAAGGAAGGTAAGGGTAACAGGTACCAGGATCCGAGAGGAGTGAGGGGATTTGGTAGAGATCATGCTTAGAGGTACCCCTGTGTTATCCTCTAAGCATGATCTCTACCAAATCCCCTCACTCCTCTCGGATCCTGGTACCTGTTACCCTTACCTTCCTTCAGAATACTGTCCACACTCAAGCCTTCATTGATTCAGGGGCAGCTGGCAACTTCCTGGATCACCGTTTTATGATTCAAGCTGGTCTACCTCTTCTACAGAAAAGACATTGTCTCAAGATAACTACCCTGGATGGCACCCTCTTGGTTCTGGTTTGATCCATTTTGAGTCAGCAAAAAAAAGGTATCCGGAACCAGAACCAAGGGGGTGCCATCCAGGGTAGTTATCTTGAGACAATGTCTTTTCTGTAGAAGAGGTAGACCAGCTTGAATCATAAAACAGTGATCCAGGAAGTTGCCAGCTGCCCCTGAATCAATGAAGGCTTGAGTGTGGACAGTATTCTGAAGGAAGGTAAGGGTAACAGGTACCAGGATCCGAGAGGAGTGAGAGGATTTGGTAGTAGAGATCATGCTTATAGGTACCCCTGTGTTATCCTCTAAGCATTGGCTTGATCCGGCCGAATGTCACAGTCCTTTAGTTGGTGGGAGTTAGAGCCATAATAAAAGCATAGTCTCAGTCTCCTTCTTCTCTGTCTTTCGGACTCTGAAGGTTTGAAGGAGGAGAGATCCATGGGTTCCTCCACTGAGGTAACTGGAGCTGCTGAAGGGGTAGAGGATGTCGCCGGACCAGGACGAACAGGGGGACGGGAAGGGAGGACCCTCCTAGTTCGGTCTCTCTCAGCTTGTCTCTCCTGAAAGCGAGAGTCCAGGCTGATACAAAGTGCTATAAAGTCATCCAAAGAAGAAAGAATATCACGATAGGTGAGTTCATCTTTGATGCGTTCATGCAGACCCCTCCTAAAGGCTGCCTTGAGAGCACTGCCATCCCAAGTGGTTTCAAGTGCCAAGGTGCGAAACTCAACTGCAAACTGAGCCACGGTTCTGTTGCCCTGGCGAAGATCCAGGAGGGAATATTCCGCAGCAGAGGTACGGCCAGAAGCCCCAAACACAGCAGAAAAAGCAGAAATGAAATCATCAGCATCATGCAGGAGTGGAGCATCCTGTTCCAGAAGAGGAGAGACCCAGGCTAGGGCCTTGTCTTTCAGCAAGGAAATTATAAAGGTGACCCTTGACTGGGGAGACTGAAAGGTGTGGGGATCATTACGGAAGTGCAGCCTGCATTGGTTAAGGAAACCCCTGCAATATGTAGTACCTTCATACTTGTCAGGCAAAGGTATCCGGGGTATGCTTCCAGAAGCAGAGGGAGAAGCCACAGTACTGGAAGCAGGGACTGGAGGTGAAACAACAGGAGTAGTACTCCTCGATGTGACTAGTAAGGAGAGTTGAGTGGTAATAGCCTCCAGCTTGGAATCCATATTCTGCAGTTGTGTAGTATGGGTTCCCAACATCTGTCCTTGGAGATAAACAGCTTGTGCCACCTCATCTGGTTCCATGGCCCAAGTATAATGTAAGGCTTGTGGGATACTCCTCTATCAGACCGAACTCGGCCAGTAGTCTTGTTATCCTGGCGTTGAGCCGGAAAGATAGGGAATATCCCAGAGCAGAGACTATCAGGCAAATGAGGAGAGCGGCACTCACCACAGGCTGGACAGCACAAGGCAAATAAGGCAGACAGGATATGGCAACAGAAAATCAGGCTAGCAATTCAGGGGGTAACCAGGTAGCGTAGTGAGACAGGCAGGGTTCAGCAACAAGAAGACAGTCCTGCATTGTAGGGGTTAACCAGGTAGCGTAATGAGACAGGCAGGGATCAGCAACAAGAAGTCAGTCCAGCAAGTTAGGGGTTAACCAAGTAGTGTAGTGAGACAGGCAGGGTCCAGTAACAAGGACCAGTCCAGCAGATTAGGGGTTAATCAGGTAGAGTAGTAAGACAGGCAAGGTTTCAGCAAAAAAAGTATCAGTCAGTATCAGCAGTTTAGGGGTTAACCAAGTAGTGTAGTAAGACAGGCAAGGTGTCAGCAACAAAGTATCAGACCAGCAGTTTAGGGGTTAACCAAGTAGCGTAGTAAGACAGGCAAGGTTTCAGTAACAAAGTATCAGACCAGCAGTTTAGGGGTTAACCAAGTAGCGTAGTAAGACAGGCAAGGTTTCAGCAACAAAGTATCAGACCAGCAGTTTAGGGATTAACCAAGTAGCGTAGTAAGACAGGCAAGGATTCAGCAACAAAGTATCAGTCCAGCAGACGATCTGTCACTCCCAGGAGCACACGAAGTAACACCTATACTTTGGCAGTGACAGATCGCTTGCTGCCCGCTAAAGTACCTGGTGGATATGGCGCCAAGAGACCGGCTGGCATCAGAAGTGTGCGGCGATGACGTCAGCGCTGCACGCACCCTGAGCCGACACAGCCCTAGGCAACGAGCATGGGGAAGACACCGCTCCCCTAGCAACGGCGCAGCGTTACACTGATGCATTGCTACGAATGTAAATCTTTTCCTACCTAAGGCTAAACAAGGTTGTTACAGGTGTGGCAATTGTGTCACTTGTAAAAGCATTATGACCAGTAATAGCTTTCACCATTCGCACACCAATAAGAAATATGTCATCAGACACAGGTTGACATGTACCTCTGAATTTGTAGTGTATAATATTATTTGCCCGTGTTTCCTTTATTATATAGGGAAAACAGTGACTACCTTCAGAGAACAGCTGATGAACCATAAATCAACTATACGTCAAGCTATCAATAAAGGCAGCTCAGAACAGCCTGTTGCAAGACATTTTTTGCAAGCTGGACATTCTGTTTCAATGCTGAGAACCATACTTATTGATCATGTCCCTCTCTTGAGACGTGGGGGTGATAGGGCATTAGCCCTACTACGGCTTCAAGCTAAATCGATCTATGATCTGGACACAGTTGCCCCAAGTGGCCTCAATACTATGATAGACTTTGGATGCTGGTACAAATGATACAGCTACTTACAGGAACCTCCTCTAACCGAATATAAGTTTCTATTTACTCCTTGGGCCTTGAAGCTCGGATTATAAAAATAGGATAAAAATATGTTAAAAACAATATGCATTCATTTTGTTTTGCATTCATAGAAACCTGTTATATTGCCATTGATACCTAGATTTATAGATTGGCCCTTACGGTTTATCTGTGACATTTTGTATTTGTATGGTTTGCACATATGTATGAACATCATTCTGCACTAGCACTTGCGTTATGAGCATGTCTGTACTTTATCAACATTTTATAATGTTGGTATATATTAGCAATTGGCATGTTATTGTTATTGTTTTTATTTTAGATCGCCCTCTTGATCCGCTATCAGACGCCTGGCTAGCTTGCCAACGGCGGTCAATGACGTCATCGGCAGGCGCGGTATCGCCGTCAGTGTTTGCAGCGTGTCTAGTAAGACGGTGATCAGCGGTTGGGTAATGTTTGTTATGATTTATTTCAGACATATGTTTCACATTATGTATTTAGGTGGGGTATATCAGGGTGGGTTTATGTGGGTACTCGTTATGTCTACTATGGCCTCCATTTGAGAATGGTTCAATCTTGAACCGAAACGTTATGGGTTAAGGCCCTCTTTTTCTTGTACCTTGTGGATTAAAAAGGCTTTGAATTTGCATCACATCCTGTGTTGCCTGCTTTTTTGCAGTATCACCATCTATCCCTAGCCAGGTTTGGTATACTGTGTACTTTGTATTCACTTTATGTAGCAGAGCACCAGGCAATTGGTCTGAATGGTGTGTGCCACTTTTCCTACACACTATATATATGTGTATATATATATATATATATATATATATATATATATATATATATATATATATACAGGGAGTGCAGAATTATTAGGCAAGTTGTATTTTTGAGGATTAATTTTATTATTGAACAACAACCATGTTCTCAATGAACCCAAAAAGCTCATTAATATCAAAGCTGAATATTTTTGGAAGTAGTTTTTAGTTTGTTTTTAGTTTTAGCTATTTTAGGGGGATCACTGTGTGTGCAGGTGACTATTACTGTGCATAATTATTAGGCAACTTAACAAAAAACAAATATATACCTATTTCAATTATTTATTTTTACCAGTGAAACCAATATAACATCTCAACATTCACAAATATACATTTCTGACATTCAAAAACAAAACAAAAACAAATCAGTGACCAATATAGCCACCTTTCTTTGCAAGGACACTCAAAAGCCTGCCATCCATGGATTCTGTCAGTGTTTTTATCTGTTCACCATCAACATTGCGTGCAGCAGCAACCACAGCCTCCCAGACACTGTTCAGAGAGGTGTACTGTTTTCCCTCCTTGTAAATCTCACATTTGATGATGGACCACAGGTTCTCAATGGGGTTCAGATCAGGTGAACAAGGAGGCCATGTCATTAGATTTTCTTCTTTTATACCCTTTCTTGCCAGCCACGCTGTGGAGTACTTGGACGCATGTGATGGAGCATTGTCCTGCATGAAAATCATGTTTTTCTTGAAGGATGCAGACTTCTTCCTGTACCACTGCTTGAAGAAGGTGTCTTCCAGAAACTGGCAGTAGGACTGGGAGTTGAGCTTGACTCCATCCTCAACCCAAAAAGGCCCCACAAGCTCATCTTTGATGATACCAGCCCAAACCAGTACTCCACCTCCACCTTGCTGGCATCTGAGTCAGACTGGAGCTCTCTGCCCTTTACCAATCCAGCCACGGGCCCATCCAGACTCACTCTCATTTCATTAGTCCATAAAACCTTAGAAAAATCAGTCTTGAGATATTTCTTGGCCCAGTCTTGACGTTTCAGCTTGTGTGTCTTGTTCAGTGGTGGTCGTCTTTCAGCCTTTCTTACCTTGGCCATGTCTCTGAGTATTGCACACCTTGTGCTTTTGGGCACTCCAGTGATGTTGCAGCTCTGAAATATGGCCAAACTGGTGGCAAGTGGCATCTTGGCAGCTGCACGCTTGACTTTTCTCAGTTCATGGGCAGTTATTTTGCGCCTTGGTTTTTCCACACGCTTCTTGCGACCCTGTTGACTATTTTGAATGAAACGCTTGATTGTTCGATGATCACGCTTCAGAAGTTTTGCAATTTTAAGAGTGCTGCATCCCTCTGCAAGATATCTCACTATTTTTTACTTTTCTGAGCCTGTCAAGTACTTCTTTTGACCCATTTTGCCAAAGGAAAGGAAGTTGCCTAATAATTATGCACACCTGATATAGGGTGTTGATGTCATTAGACCACACCCCTTCTCATTACAGAGATGCACATCACCTAATATGCTTAATTCGTAGTAGGCTTTCGAGCCTATACAGCTTGGAGTAAGACAACATGCATAAAGAGGATGATGTGGTCAAAATACTCATTTGCCTAATAATTCTGCACTCCCTGTATATGTGTGTGTGTGTGTGTATATGTATATATATATATATATATATATATATATATATATATATATATATATATATATATGTGTGAAAATATATATATATATATGTATATCTATATCTATGTATATCTATATATACATATATATATATATATATGTATGTATATCTATATCTATATATATATATATATATATATATATATATATACAGTATATATGTATATCTATAAATATATATATGTATATCTATATACAGTATTTATATGTATATCTATATCTATATATATAGAAGATCCAAGCAGGGACTACACTCACTGGATTTAGAAAATAAATCAATCTTTATTAAACGGTGACGTTTTGGGGTTCGCAGACCCCTTCCTCAGATCAGACAGTGTGACTTAAATGTGCTAAGCCCCACCCATCAATTAATTCAAAAATTGTGCTACAAACAGGTATTGCCATGGCAACCCCATAGTTGCTTAGTAACAAACATAAACATAATGGGGGAAAAACAACAACTATGTATTCACCCCACCATATAGTGCTCAGTATCAAAGTACCCAGAATAAATGAAAGTAAAATAAAATAAAACATGGTGTAAACCATCCTGATTACATTTCATACATGAATAAAATTATGCCTCAAAATGTATATAGGAAAATATCCAGTTTAAAGGGTTATTCCAGACAAAATTGATAACCACATGGGTGCATTTCGGTATTGAACAGAAGCAATTTTGTAATATACATGTATTAGCAAAAATGCTTCTAATAAAAGCTATAGCTGTTACAAAAGTGTATTTAAGTATGCACCGTGCACCAGCATTTTAAAGAAAGCACTTGTTCAGAGAGCCTAAGGTTCTAATACCATCTGTTAATCAGGGCCGGACTGGGAAATCAGACCGGCCCTGGAAATTCGTATAGACCGCCCAGTCCCGCCCCCTCCTGCCCAGCTCCGCCCCCTCTGTCCACGTCCCCTCCAGCCAAGTGATGATCTGAGCAGCTACATTATTTAATATGTGGGTGCAGTAGCAATATCTAGCTATGCTTCACATGCACATGCAGAGAAAAATGTTAACACTAAAACAGTGATAACTTTTACTAGAAGCATTTTTGCTAATACATGTACATTGCAAATATGTTTCTATTCAAAGATGTAATTAATCTATGTGCATTTATATTTTGACTGGCATGTTCCTTTAAACATTATGTGCGTGAAAATCAGCAACCAGACATTATGTATGTAAAATCCCAGTGTAACTATCAAATAATAACCAGGAGCAAATCGGTTTAAACAGAGTTAATCATATTGAGTTGGTTAACAAATGTTATTATACAAAACATTCTACCTTCGTTGTAAAATCAGATAATCCCCCAGGTGCTAGTATTATGAAAAACCTACTAGGGCATGTAACAAAGCATCAAAATACAGACATCTGCGCTCGATCTATTAGTAAGTTCAACCTGTTATGTTGTGTGATAGTAGCGGTCTAAGTCTAAATAGAAACCGTCTGTATGTGTTGAACTTACTTGTAAATATCCAGATAGTGGGAAGATCACAATGAGTGGCGGGTGAGTCCTAGTGAACAGATTCAAGCATTCTGAATAGACAACGTTCTTGTTATGCAAAACATTGGTATTTGGTGTTTTAACGTCTGTGCCATTATGGCACGCCCCCCCAGTGAATCCACATGGCTAATTAGCATTCTGCTGATGTATGCAGGAATGTTGTCTATTCAGAATGCTTGTATCTGTTGCCAAGCATATCACCTGAACATCTCTATGTAAAAAAGAAAGATATTTTACCTCAAAAGTTCCCACATCCCATTGTAAAGGACTTCTAAGCAGCAAATCAGTATGTCTGTCCCGGGTCAGCTAAGGGAGTGAGCTTTTGTGCACAATTTCGTGCACAATAGGGAAATTATTTCCCTATTCAGTTTAAGGAAGTTTACTATGAAATCTCATGAGAGTTAAGTGAAATGTCATGAGATCACAGTAAAAGAGTTCATGACCTCAGCACTGCTGATGCTGATTGGCTGCTGTTCATTTCTTCTTTTTTTTTACCTGCAGCTGAGCAACAGCTGAAGTATATTTTTTTACACAGAACTTACTCTGCTGAGCTGAGGAAATTGTGAGGTAAAATATCTTCTTTTTTTACATAGAGATGCTCAGGTGATATTTTCCTGTCAGCTTTTTACAGTTATACTGCATCAGTTTCAAGTGATTTAGCATATGAGTATTATGTCCCTTTAACTCTGTTTTAACCGATTTGCTCCTGGTTATTATTTGATACACTGGGATTTTACATACATAATGTCTGGTTGCTGATTTTCACGCACACGAATGTTTAAACGGAATATTTTCCTAAATACATTTTGAGGCATAATTTTATTCATGTATGATATTTGAGGAAGCATTTTTTTACAGAAAGGGTGGTGGATTCATGGAATAAACTTCCATTTGAGGTGGTAAACACAAAGACTGTAAAGGATTTTAAAAATGCCTAGGACCTGCATAAGGCTATCATAAGGAAAAAGTAACATGTAATACTGTATGGGTAGACTTGATGGGCCTTTTTGGTTCTTATCTACCGTCAAATTCTATCGGCTAGATTTAGAGTTTTGTCGGTAACGACCCGCGTAGCTAACGCTGGCTTTTTTCTGGCCGCACCTTTTAAATAACTCTGGTATTGAGAGTTCCCAGAATGGCTGCGTTAGGCTCCAAAAACGGAGCGTAGAGCATATTTAACACAACTTCAACTCTCGATACCAGAGTTGCTTACAGACGCGGCCAGCTTCAAAAACGTGCTCGTGCACGATTCCCCTATAGAAAACAATGGGGCTGTTTGAGCTGAAAAAAAACCTAACACCTGCAAAAAAGCCGCGTTCAGCTCCTAACGCAGCCCCATTGTTTCCTATGGGGAAACACTTCCTACGTCTGCACCTAACACTCTAACATGTACCCCGAGTCTAAACACCCCTAACCTTACACTTATTAACCCCTAATCTGCCGCCCCCGCTATCGCTGAACCCTGCATATTATTATGAACCCCTAATCTGCCGCTCCGTAAACCGCCGCTACTTACATTATCCCTATGTACCCCTAATCTGCTGCCCCTAACACTGCCGACCCCTATATTATATTTATTAACCCCTAATCTGCCCCCCACAATGTCGCCTCCACCTGCCTACACTTATTAACCCCTAATCTGCCGAGCGGACCGCACCGCTATTATAATAAAGTTATTAACCCCTAATCAGCCTCACTAACCCTATAATAAATAGTATTAACCCCTAATCTGCCCTCCCTAACATCGCCGACACCTAACTTCAAACATTAACCCCTAATCTGCCGACTGGAGCTCACCGCTATTCTAATAAATGTATTAACCCCTAAAGCTAAGTCTAACCCTAACACTAACACCCCCCTAAGTTAAATATAATTTAAATCTAACGAAATTAATTAACTCTTATTAAATAAATTATTCCTATTTAAAGCTAAATACTTACCTGTAAAATAAATCCTAATATAGCTACAATATAAATTATAATTATATTATAGCTATTTTAGGATTTATATTTATTTTACAGGTAACTTTGTATTTATTTTAACCAGGTACAATAGCTATTAAATAGTTAAGAACTATTTAATAGCTAAAATAGTTAAAATAATTACAAAATTACCTGTAAAATAAATCCTAACCTAAGTTACAATTAAACCTAACACTACACTATCAATAAATAAATTAAATTAAATACCTACAATTACCTACAATTAAACCTAACACTACACTATCAATAAATTAATTAAATACAATATCTACAAATAAATACAATTAAATAAACTAACTAAAGTACAAAAAATAAAAAAGAACTAAGTTACAAAAAATAAAAAAGTATTTACAAACATTAGAAAAATATTACAACAATTTTAAACTAATTACACCTACTCTAAGCCCCCTAATAAAATAACAAAGCCCCCCAAAATAAAAAAATGCCCTACCCTATTCTAAATTACAAAAGTTCAAAGCTCTTTTACCTTACCAGCCCTGAACAGGGCCCTTTGCGGGGCATGCCCCAAGAAATTCAGCTCTTTTGCCTGTAAAAAAACACATACAATACCCCCCCCAACATTACAACCCACCACCCACATACCCCTAATCTAACCCAAACCCCCCTTAAATAAACCTAACACTAAGCCCCTGAAGATCTTCCTACCTTGTCTTCACCTCACCGGGTATCACACCGATCCGCCCTGGCTCTGATATCTTCATCCAACCCAAGCGGGGGCTAGACATCCATCATCCGACGGCTGAAGAAGTCCAGAAGAGGGTCCAAAGTCTTCATCCTATCCGGGAAGAAGAGTAGATCCGGACCGGCAACCATCTTCTTCCAAGCAGCATCTTCTATCTTCATCCGATGAGGACCGGCTCCATCGTGAAGACCTCCAGCGCGGACCCATCTTCTTCCGACGACGTCCAACTGAAGAATGACGGTTCCTTTAAGGGACGTCATCCAAGATGGCGTCGCTCGAATTCCGATTGGCTGATAGGATTCTATCAGCCAATCGGAATTAAGGTAGGAAAATTCTGATTGGCTGATGGAATCAGCCAATCAGAATCAAGTTCAATCCGATTGGCTGAACTTCTTCAGCCGTCGGATGATGGATGTCTAGCCCCCGCTTGGGTTGGATGAAGATATCGGAGCCAGGACGGATCGGTGTGATACACGGTGAGGTGAAGACAAGGTAGGAAGATCTTCAGGGGCTTAGTGTTAGGTTTATTTAAGGGGGGTTTGGGTTAGATTAGGGGTATGTGGGTGGTGGGTTGTAATGTTGGGGGGGGTATTGTATGTGTTTTTTTACAGGCAAAAGAGCTGAATTTCTTGGGGCATGCCCCGCAAAGGGCCCTGTTCAGGGCTGGTAAGGTAAAAGAGCTTTGAACTTTTGTAATTTAGAATAGGGTAGGGCATTTTTTTATTTTGGGGGGCTTTGTTATTTTATTAGGGGGCTTAGAGTAGGTGTAATTAGTTTAAAATTGTTGTAATATTTTTCTAATGTTTGTAAATATTTTTTTATTTTTTGTAACTTAGTTCTTTTTTATTTTTTGTACTTTAGTTAGTTTATTTAATTGTATTTATTTGTAGATATTGTATTTAATTAATTTATTGATAGTGTAGTGTTAGGTTTAATTGTAACTTAGGTTAGGATTTATTTTACAGGTAAATTTGTAATTATTTTAACTATTTTAGCTATTAAATAGTTCTTAACTATTTAATAGCTATTGTACCTGGTTAAAATAAATACAAAGTTACCTGTAAAACAAATATAAATCCTAAAATAGCTATAATATAATTATAATTTATATTGTAGCTATATTAGGGTTTATTTTACAGGTAAGTATTTAGAATTAAATAGGAATAATTTATTTAATAAGAGTTAATTTATTTCGTTAGATTTAAATTATATTTAATTTAGGGGGGTGTTAGGATTAGGGTTAGACTTAGCTTTAGGGGTTAATCCATTTATTACAGTAGCGGCGAGATTCGGTCGGCAGATTAGGGGTTAATAATTGAAGTTAGGTGTCGGCGATGTTAGGGAGGGCAGATTAGGGGTTAATACTATTTATTATAGGGTTATTGAGGCGGTAGTGAGGTGGATTAGGGGTTAATAACTTTATTATAGTAGCGGTGCGGTCCGCTCGGCAGATTAGGGGTTAATAAGTGTAGGCAGGTGAAGGCGACGTTGAGGGGGGCAGATTAGGGGTTAATAAATATAATATAGGGGTCGGCGGTGTTAGGGGCAGCAGATTAGGGGTACATAAGTATAACGTAGGTGGCGGTCGGCAGATTAGGGGTTAATTATTGTAGGTAGCTGGCGGCGACGTTGTGGGGGGCAGGTTAGGGGTTAATAAATATAATATAGGGGTCGGCGGTGTTAGGGGAAGCAGATTAGGGGTACATAAGTATAACGTAGGTGGCGGTCGGCAGATTAGGGGTTAAAAAAATTTAATCGAGTGGCGGCGATGTGGGGGGACCTCGGTTTAGGGGTACATAGGTAGTTTATGGGTGTTAGTGTACTTTAGAGCACAGTAGTTAAGAGCTTTATAAACCGGCGTTAGCCCAGAAAGCTCTTAACTACTGACTTTTTTCTGCGGCTGGAGTTTTGTCGTTAGATTTCTAACGCTCACTTCAGACACGACTCTAAATACCGCAGTTAGAAAGATCCCATTGAAAAGATAGGATACGCAATTGACGTAAGGGTATCTGCGGTATGGAAAAGTCGCGGCTGATAAGTGAGCGTTAGACCCTTTCCTGACTGACTCCAAATACCGGCGGTAGCCTAAAACCAGCGTTAGGAGCCTCTAACGCTGGTTTTCACGGCTACCGCCAAACTCTAAATCTAGGCCTATGTTTCTATATGTTATCAGGATGGTTTACACCATGTTTTATCTTATTTTACTTTAATTTATTATGGGTACTTTGATACTAAGCACTATATGGTGGGGTGAATACATAGTTGTTGTTTTTTACCCCCATTATGTTTATGTTTGTAACTAGGCCACTATGGGGTTGCATGGCAATACCTGTTTTTGGCACAATTTTAAGTCACACAGTTTTCATTTACACTTTACCTGGTCTGAGGAAGGGGTCTGCGAACCCAGAAACATCATATGTGTGTGTATATATATATATAAAAGAGTTTATAAAGAGAGAATAAATCCTGGAGAAAATATATAGACCAGGATAAAAGACAGGGAATTCAGCACTCTTTTCAAAAAGTTAATTTAAGCTCTGAAATAGTTTTGATGGTGTGTCAAAAACATAATGCTTGTGTAGCTGCAAAGGAGAGAACTCTCTGGCACCTTGAGATTTAATCTCAAATGAGTATATAGATAGGTAAAAAATACCAAAAACCCAAATTGTATATATAATCACTTTATAAAGATGTTAAATTGCTTAGAAAATACAACATACAAACCTGACCGGTCAGGGGATAGTGTTAATGCATGAACAGAAATCATCAACATGATATGTAAATAGTTAATATGGCCAAAAAACTCACTTTAGTATACTGCAGTGTTACAACGGGGAACAGTAATCAGACTACTACACCCTACTGCTTATGGCACCTTAGTATGTAAGGCTTAATGCCGGGCAGATATATAGCTGGGATCTAAGTAGTTACTGTTAGTGTGCCCCAAATCACATTCATATGTGTTAGTACATATTCGGCCTAGACATTATGAAATACATGATCACGCCCTGACGAAGCCCGACACACCTAGCGGGTGAAACGCGCGTCGGCATTGGACAAGCCGACCGGAACATGTGGTTGGTGTTGATCTCATGGAACAGACACGCTGCAAGCAAACACACATGACGGATTTCCAGAACGGTGCTTCTTAGTACTCGATAAGGCTCATCCACTAAGAACTAGCCTTAAGGGAAACACAGGAAAGAGGTCGTATAAGGGTCTGCACCAGATATTAGATATATTCTAGACCATACCAGTATATGTTTATGAGATAACTGGCTGGATCTCCTTTATAAGCTCATAGCAGTTGCGTCCCTTCCGCTATTTTCCCTATATATATATATATATATATATATATATATATATATATATATATATATATATATATATATATATATATATATATATATATAAAGAAAAAGCAGACTTGCACTCACTGGTCTTTTTTGTGAAATAATTTACTGCAAAAAATGTGACTTTTCGAGGACAAAATCCCCTTCCTCAGACAATGTGTTTAACAAACAAGAGTGACTTTATACAATGTATAACTGAAACCCCTCCCCTCAATTAGACAAAAAACCGCCAAATTGTAACCATGGTGACCACTGAGTCACATTTATACACAACAAATATTTACCAAATAGGTTAAGTGTTATCATATCACCATATATACATATACATAAATGAGCCATCCTGGCTCAACCAAAACTGTGACAGCCCGGGTACACTTTATAATGACTGTGATGCAATGAAAACAAGCATAGAAAACAGACAGATCACTCAGTGAGTTTGCTGAGAGATAACGTTCATTCATACCTACATTCTTAAAATACTCAATAGGGACTAACATTTATTCTCAAGAGCTGCCAGATCGCCAATGTATAACTCACCCGAGAAGAGACAACACCCTCAGACTCAGGAGCCTATCGTCTCGGCCCGCAATTCCATCACTTCAAGGCTAGCCATTTTTGTGGACTTCTTTCTACAACCATTAGTGAAGAATATGAGGTCCTACCTTAGGGATTCCACACAACTCATCGAAGAGATAAGAACTATTACGTTCCAAGAGCCATACATCCTGGTAACGGCTGACGTCAATAGTCTCTACACTATCATCCCGCATGAGGCATGGAAGCAATTAGTGTCTGATGCTTTGGATAGATATCCGTATGTGGGCCCTCCGAGGGACTTCCTAATTAGACTGCTAGATCTGAGTCTGCGGCTTAACTATTTTAGGTTTGAGGGAAAGTTCCACCAACAAATTTCTGGCACGGCCATGGGGTCGAATGTGGCCCCCTCACTAGCGAACATCTACATGGAGCATTACGAAACAATAGTGATGGGAATCTATCATAAGTCCGAAGTACTATTTTATAAAAGGTACATTGACGACCTGTTTATTGTCTGGAGTGGCACAGCCTCTGACCTTGAAACATGGTTTTCACAGCTGAACTCTCTTGATAATCCAGTTAAATTCAAGTTGAAGCACGATATGTCAAATATTGAATTCCTAGACCTGAATATCTTCAAAACAGACAATGGCTTACTGGGGACTTCACTATTCAGGAAATCGACCGACAGAAACTCAATTCTGCACGCTACCAGTAATCATCCAGCAGCACTCCTTAAAGCAATTCCGAAAGCCCAACTCCTCCGGACGATTAGGAATAATAGCGATAAGGCTAGAAGAGACCAGCAACTTGAAGAAATGCAACAACGTTTCACACAGAGAGGATACAATCCTCGTCTGGTCTATCAGAGTAGAATACAAGCTGAAAATGATGATAAAACCCTAACTACATCTAGGAATAATGATGAGAAGAGAATGACGTTCACAACTATATATAGTCCCTTGACTAGATCTTTGGGAAAGTCATTAAGAGAACATTGGCATATTGTGCAGGGTGACCCATCACTTCCATTCAACAATTGGCATAACCCTAGGGTGGGGTACAAACGCAATAAGAACCTCAAAGATCTCCTGATGCTAACTGATCCGATTCACTGCTATACCCATGAAACATGGCTGTCACAGAAAAAGAAACCAGGGTGTTATAGGTGCTTGGGATGCACGACATGCCATTCTATGATCCCAGGGGCCACCTTTGGCCATCCACACCGTAACCAGAGATACAAAATCAGACATGTATTGACGTGTACCACTACGCATGTGGTTTATCTACTGAACTGCAGCTGTGGGCGTTTCTATGTGGGTAAAACCACAGACGATGCCAGAACACGTTTTGCCAACCATAGGTCGTCAATCAGGGCGGCCCTCAAAAAGGGTTCGAGTGACCAGCCAGTGGCTAGACACTTCGTAGAAAAAGGCCATGCCCTTCAGGATCTAAGATTTACACTAATAGACCATGTCCCCCCATTGAGGCGAGGGGGGGACAGGGACACACTCCTTCTACAAATTGAGGCCAAGTGGATCTTTCGATTAAACACTCTCCATCCACAGGGACTGAACGTTATGTTTGATTGGCACTGTTTTTTATAATTTTTTATAATTTTTTGAATAATTCTTTACAGTCTGAAAAGTTTTTCCATAGACTGTGCCACTAACTAAGATTTGTTTGGGAGAGTCCACGTACCATCCAGCAACACTCATTTATGTTCTTCATTTTACTCTTTTGTTCACTCTTTCTCTTTTTTGTTTTTCCCCTTCTGTTTTTTCTTTTTTTGTTTTCCACCCCTGTTTTTATCATATTTTTTGTAATTTCCCCTTTTTATCTTCCTTTCATTTTATTTTATTTTATTTTATTTTATATTTTATTTGTTATTTTTTATTTCTATATTTTAATTTTCATTTTTATTTTTATATTTTATATTTTCTATTTATTTATTTTAGTACAT